>NW_025901536.1:0-38760 GCF_022539505.1 Lolium rigidum
ACCCGAAGAAACCCTCGAAACAAGGGGTGGCGATGCGCCTAGATTGTGTTTGTTGTGAACGTGATCGTCCTCCTTTCTCAATAACCCTAGGTACATATTTATAGTCCGTAGACTTTCTATCTTTGGAATAAACCTAACTGTGTACGAACCAACTCTATCTCTTAATTCTAAACTAAAATGTGATCTACCATAATGTACAGATACACGGGCAATCTAGCCCAAACTCTCGTACGAGGCCGATTCAGAAACACTTTACGTACATATCCTCTAAGCCCATCTCAATCACGGCCCATCTCTGCTTGGCTAAAAACTGGCGATAACAGAACTTCTGTGTTTTCTTGACGCATATTCCGGATATCACCAGATCCGGATGAAGAAGTCCGACCAAAAGGTGACCTCGTTCATCACCCCTTTTTGGCACTTACTGCTATGTTACCATGCCTTTTGGTTTGAAAAACGCAGGTGCCACTTACCAACGTACGATGCAGCGGTGCTTGAAGGACCAAATTGGCCGGAACGTACACGCTTACGTCGACGACATCGCGGTCATGACCCGGAAAGGATCCGACTTGATCAGCGACCTCACAGAAACCTTTGAGAACCTCCGCCGGTACAAGATGATGTTGAACCCGCTGAAGTACGTCTTTGGTGTTCCAGCCGGAAAACTCCTTGGCTTCATCGTCTCTAACAGGGGCATTGAAGTTAACCCGTAGAAAATCAAGGCAATCCTGTGCATCAAAAGGCCAACTTGTCTCAAAGATGTGCAACGACTAACTGGTTGTGTTGCAGCAATCAACAGGTTTGTTAGCCGTCTTGGCGAGAAGGCGCTACCTGTGTACAAACTGCTGAAGAAAACAGACAAATTTGTCTGGGACGACGCGGCAGATACAGCACTCCAAGGGTTGAAGGAAATACTCACCTCCCCACCTATCCTAGCAGCTCCAGAAGAGTCAGAGCCTATGCTCCTTTACCTGGCAGCTACCAACAGAGTCATTAGTCTCGTCATCGTGGTGGAGCGAAAGGAAGAAGGTCACGAGTATGGAGTCCAAAGGCCAGTATATTACATTAGCGAGGTACCGACGAAATCCAAACAAAGATATCCTCACTTTCAAAAGCTAGCCTATGGTGTATTCCTAGGTAGCAGGAAGCTGAGGCACTACTTTCAGGAGCATCCAGTAACAGTCGTGAGCAAGGCCCCGCTGTCAACAATTCTCAACAACGCTGACGCAACAGGACGCACAGCAAAATGGGGCATTGAATTATCTGCCTTCGACATCAATTACAAATCCAGGACCGCGATCAAATCCCAGGTCTTGGCAGATTTCGTCGCAGATTGGACAGAAGCTCCGGATGCAAATCTGGAGCCGGAACCAGAAACATGGGTCATGCACTTCGATGGATCCAAGCAGCATCAAGGCTCAGGAGCCGGAGTCACCCTGAAGTCCCCTATCGGAGAAGAACTGCAGTACGTTTTGCAGATTCACTTCGAAGCTACAAATAATATGGCGGAATACGAGGCTCTACTACATGGTCTGCGCATCGCTAAGGAAATTGGGATCAAGCACATCATTTGCTGTGGAGATTCCGACCTGGTGGCACAACAAGTAGCCGGAACCCGGAACGCCGTAAACTCCGTCATGGCGGCTTACAGAGACGAAGTTGACGAGATCGCCAAATGCTTCCTCGGATACGAAGTCAAGTACGTCGAGCGAGACGATAACGCAGCGCGGTACATGCTATCCAAGCTCGGATCCGGCAGGAAACCAATTACGCCTGGTATTTTCCTGGAGCACCTACGGATACCCTCGGTGAAGGGCGCTAATCCGGAAAATCCAGAGGTGGCAGTATCTCCGGCTAGGGAAGTGATGGTCATCATTTCGGCCTGGACGCAGCCTTTCCTGGACTACCTCATTGATCAGAAGTTGCCAGAGGACGAGGTCCTCGCACGACAGATCATCAGACGAGCAAGATCCTACACAATTGTTGACGGACAGCTCTACAAACGAAGCGCAACTGGAGTATTTCTCAAATGCATCTCCAATCAAGATGGCATTGAAATCCTCAGAGAGATCCATGCAGGGGATCGCGGGCATCATGCCGCCCCCAGGTCACTCGTTGCAAAAGCTTTTCGGCTCGGGTTTTACTGGCTCAAAGCTAAAGAAGATGCTGACAAGTTGGTGAAAACTTGCCGAGGTTGCCAGTACTATGCTACTCAACCAAACGCTCCAGCCCAAGAGCTGAAGACCATCCCAATCACCTGGCCGTTCGCGGTCTGGGGGCTCGATATGGTTGGTAAATTAAAGAAATCATCTCCTGGCGGTTTTGAGTACCTCCTTGTCGCTGTTGACAAGTTCAGTAGGTGGATCGAGGCAAAGCCAGTGAGAAAAGCCGATGGTGCTACGGCACTAAAATTGCAGCATCGTGATGAGATTCGGCATTCCACACAGCATAATCACAGACAATGGCACGAACTTAGCACAAGGAGAATTGAAGGATTATTGTCATGACATAGGGATCCGGCTTGACCTTGCATCTGTGGCTCATCCACAATCCAATGGTCAGGTCGAAAGAGCCAACAGTCTCATACTATCCGAGATTAAACCACGCCTTGAAGAACCGCTGCGGCGCGCAGCCGGAGCTTGGGCTGAGGAGTTAGACTCTGTCCTATGGAGTTTGCGAACTAACCCTATCAGGTCAACCGGATTTAGTCTGTTCTTCCTGGTCTACGGATCCGAAGCCGTGCTCCCCTCCGACATCATCCACGATTCCCCGCGAGTTTCCGCCTACAATGAAGAAACTGCTGACGAGGCCAGACAGCTATCTGTGGACCTGATCGAAGAAGCTCGGAATTTAGCTGACCAACGTTCCACCATCTACCAGCAGAAACTCCGACGCTATCACAGTCGTCGAGTTCGAAATCGCTTGTTTATGGCCGGAGACCTGGTCCTCCGCCTTCGCCAGGTGAAAGATCATAAGTTCCAATCTCCATGGAAAGGACCCTTCATCGTTAGCAAAGTGCTTCACAACGGATCATACTACCTTGTCGATTTCCGGGAGCTAAAGGACATACCTGCTAACTGGTACCGGAAACGCAAGCGAGAGGATCCGGATGACATATACGATGAAACAGAACGTCCCTGGAACATTGCACATCTACATCCTTTCCACACTTAGCAAAATTTTAGAATTACATACCTTGTAATAATTATACATGATCAATGAAATAAAGCTTTTGGTTCACTCTTTGAGTCTTTTACCTCCTTTACTTGTTCATTTTTAGATCGTGTATGTTTTCCGACTAAAACCGCAGAGCTGGATCTTTCTGCCTAGGCGTGTATGAAAGTTGTGATTTTCAAAATCGTCCTTTTGGACGTAAGCTTAAGTTTTCTGGTGAAAATATTTTCTGTTGCAAACTCATGGATTCTTGGTAGCGATTTCCGGCACCTACGCTGGGGGCTTGT
This sequence comes from Lolium rigidum, assembly GCF_022539505.1. NCBI lineage: Eukaryota > Viridiplantae > Streptophyta > Magnoliopsida > Poales > Poaceae > Lolium > Lolium rigidum. The sequence goes on from NW_025901536.1 coordinate 3,462, forward strand.
TTCCGCGGTTATTGACGGATTGCCATTGGGCTTCGTCGCCGCTGGCGAGCGTTTCCGGCTAAAGGTCTTCCGGCTCGTGGAAGGTCAAGTGAGCAAGCCGGAAAACATAGAAATCAGCACTTGCTTTCAACAAACGAAACATGCAAATAAATTTAAACGGATAGCAGGATAAGTACGTTCCGCCCATGCATAAGTGTTTCGTCCCTAGCTACTTAAGAATTTAAGTTATATAACAAACCCTCTAGGGGCCAAAATGATGCATTGTCTTTCTTCCCGCAGGAATAAGTTTTTCACTTCTCCTTAGCCGGAGAAGTTTCGCCCTTGTCATCACCCTTCGGCTCATCTTTTTCGGCGTCCTTGGCTGGAGAGGAGACATCATCATCACTCTCTTCATCATCTTCAGCCGGAGATGCTTCACCACCCTTGTCCTTGGAACTGGTCCAGGTGTATTGGCTTCCGGACTGAGCAGGCCGGGCTTCCGCCTCGCGATTCTTATGGAGCTTTGCTTCAAGAGGTTCGTCGGCAGGAAGAACCTCCTTGTCGTAAAACTCATCGTGACAGATTCTCCGAGCGATGCGAGTGTCGTAGCCCTTGACTGCGTCCAGCAGCGATTCGACGTTCGAGTTCGGAGGAAATCCGGAAGTCACCCTGTCAACGTCCAGATCCGGGTTATGTGCTAGGCACATAGCCAAGGACATTGCGGCAGCACCTCGGGCTGATGACGCCTGCAGATCCACCACGAGCTCTGGAAGGATGTCCATCCTCTGGATAAGCTTGCGCACGTCGCAGGTGCGGCTCTTCTTAATTGATAAGTTGTAGCAAATTTTCCGGCAGGCGGAGACGAGATCCTTGCAGTCCTCTCCGGCGAGTTGAAGCAGATCATCACGTGGGAACTGGCTCCGACGTTCCTCATTATATCCAAGAGGCTCTGGAGGAAACAATTTTCGATAAGCATAACAGATTGAATTTAACACATACATTACTACATGAACTTCGAATATTTACCCATGACGTCTGAGTTGAGCAAGTCCCAGTGTTGCTCCGCTGTTTCCATGTAATTACGGAGACCGCCAAGTTCTTTCTGTTGCCTTTGGATGGTTGAGCTATCAGCCTTTCTTTTCAATTGGAATTCACCTTCCTTTCGGATGAGCTCCGAGCTCTTCTCCGCCAGCTTCTTCTCCGCCTCTGCGAGCTTCGCTTCTAGGTCTTTCTGGGAGGAGCGCAGAGTCTAGAGCTCGGAGGAGGCGGCGGAAAAGGGAAGTGGATGCACCTATTCAAGATAAATCAAAATCAGCTTGGAATTCGGATCATGAATTTTAGCATGCGAAGGCGGAAACAAACCTTGGGCGTCCGACAGCTGCTTCTTCAAATCCGCGTTCTCTTGTTTGAACAGCTGAATTTTATCCGCCTGGCTCAAGGTAACGCGGCGTTGCAGAGCGATGTTCTTGTGAATCTCGTAATGCAGGGCCTGTTGTTCCTGTAAATGCAAACAAGAGCAGGAGTAAGTTCTGGGTATTTTACAAAGTAGGTCCTTCTGAAGCATTGACGCCGGAAACATTTTCAGGCCTAATGCTTGGGAGTACCTTGCGCTTGCAGAGGAGTTTGTCGAGGAACTGGCCAACTTCTTTCTTGAAGTCCTGAATTTCCGAAGACTCGGCGTCAGGCTTACCCCAGGCGTTGTCCAACATCGAGTTGAGCAGATCTTGTTCGAGCTCCCATTTCTCCGCTTCAGTAAGCTTATTGAAAAATTTGGTTAAATACGCTTTGGGGGTGGAGGTAAGGTCAGCCGGATCTCCAAAGTTCTTTGGAAACACGACGACATCGCTTGCCGCAGCTTCAGCTTTTCCCAAAGAGGTAACTTCCGCCTCCTCTTGGCCTTGTACTCCAGCTTCGGGGGAACAGTTTGTTTTGCCCCAGAGCTTTCTCCGCCCACTTTCTCGCTGCTTACCGGAATTATTTCCGGTGGAGTTGTTGTAGCAGGAGGGGGAGATTGCTTGGCTTGAGGAGGAGATGGCTGCGGAGTGGCATGGGAGGCGCTTGGCGGAGCTGGAGTTGCAGGCCCAACGGCCGGAGACTTTTTCATGTATTTTGTGATGGGTTCTTGGATGTTGGACCGTGCGGTGGTGGTACTCGGATTCCTGCAAATAAGCGAAGAAAAATCGTAAGTAACAAGTTCTATCAAGATGAAGGAACGCAATACTCGGAGACTCACATGGCGCCAGGGATGTTGGGGCGTGATTTCTTTCCTATTGTCGCCGGCAGCTTAAGGCGCTCACGTTCCGCCTTCTTGGAGTTCAGCGGAGGTGGCTTGGTAACTCTGGGCTTCTTGGCGGAGGCCTCGCCGCTAGCTCCGGCTTCAGAGCCGGAAGCTTTGGTGCGGGGACGCTTTGAAGGTCGAGGGGCAGCCTTTCGAGGCGCTCGCTCCTCTTCCTCCTCGTCGTCCTCCGGATCCTCCTCCGCCGCATCGCCGCTGACGGGGACTCGAAGTATGTTGCGCAGATCTTCTTCCTCCAAAGTGTCGAGCTGAGAGGAGGATTTGAAAGTAAGTTAGAACACTTCAAAAAATATGAGAAGTTGGAGAATGGCAAAGGAGCAAGTGCTTACCGGAGGACATTGGTTTTTCGTGTTGATGTCTTTAATCAGTTCCGGGACCGGTTGGCCCCGGCCTATCTTCACAAGTGTCTTGATTCTCCTCTTGAGAGAATCAGCTGGGAGATCATGGCGCGTCACTTGGAGAGGGTCGTCCGCCCTGGTGTACTCACACATTAAGCGTGCGTTGAATCGCAGGGGCTGGATCCTCCGGGAAAACCAGCTAAGCGTCAGCAGGGCTCCGGTTAGCCCGTCATGGACTAACTGATGTCTACGCACGCTTCTATTCCTGTAGAGAGTGTTGGGCCTCCAAGAGCAGAGGTTCGTAGAACAGCAGCAAGTTTTCCTTAAGTGAATCACCCAAGGTTTATCGAACTCAGGGAGGTAGAGGTCAAAGATATCCCTCTCAAGCAACCCTGCAATTAAGATACAAGAAGTCTCTTGTGTCCTCAACACACCTAATACACTTGTCGGATGTATAGGTGCACTAGTTCGGCGAAGAGATAGTGAAATACAAGTAATATGGATGATTATAAGTAGTAATTGCAATCTGAAATAAAAATGGCAGCAAGCGAACATGTAGCAGAACTTATTGGAAACGGTGTTTCAATGCTTAGAAACAAGGCCTAGGGATCATACTTTCACTAGTGGACACTCTCAACATAGATCACATAATTGAATAAATAAATGCTACTCTCAAACACTCTCTTGTTGGATAACAAACACCATTCATTGTGTAGGGCTGCAAAAGCACACCTCAAGCCGGAGTAAACAAGCTCCACAACGTTATAAAGGAATCACACACGATGCGCACGCTGTCACCATCACACCGTGGAGAGTGACTCCGGAGTTCATATTAAAGTAACCTCTAGAGTGCATAATAGACAAGAGTAACATCTACATATTCAACTAGATTACAAAGCTCATTATCACATAAAGATCACACCATGGGAGAGAGAGAGATGAACCACATAGCTACCGGTAGAGCCCTCAGCCTCGGGGAAGAACTTCTCCCTCCTCATCATGGGAGACAACAACGGCGATGAAGATGGCGATGGAGTCGATGGAGATGGATTCCGGGGGCACTTCCCCGTCCCAGCGGCGTGCCGGAACAGAGATTCTGTCCCCCGAAACTTGTCGTCGATGGCGGCGGCGCTGCGGAACTCTTCGTGGTATATGACTGGATTATCTAGGGTTTTCGCGTTTGGGGCAATATATAGGCAAAGGGGCTGCGTCGGTGGAGTCCCGAGGTGGGCTCCCCACCTGGCGGCGCGGCAGAGGGGTGGGCCGTGCCCCCCTATGGTGTGGCCAGCTCGTGGCCCCCCTTCGTCTCTCCTTCGGACTCCGTGAAGCTTCTGGTAAAATAGGGACGTGGCCTTTTGTTTCGCGCAATTCCGAGAATATTTCCTGTGTAGAATTTCTGAAACCAAAAACAGCAGAAAACAGGAACTGGCGCTTCGGCATCTTGTTAATAGGTTAGTCCCGGAAAATGCATAAAATGATATAAAGTGTATATAAAACATGTAGCAATTGGTATAATGTAAGCATGGAACATCACAAATTATAGATACGTTGGAGACGTATCACTAACCAAGAGATTCTCCGCGCAGCCTTCTCCAGTATCGAAGTTTGGGCAAGTGTGGGGATGAAGCTCCAGCTGGCGAGTTCTTCCGGAGGCTGGTTCTTGAAATTGGGCAGTCCTTCGTGGACTTTCGGAACTGAGTTGTTCTTCTCATAGAACCATCCGGCGTTCCAGTACCGGACGGATTCGTGGGAGTCATGAGGCGGGTACATGCGGCAAGGCGGAGCATAAAGGTCATGCTCCCGCAGTTCACCATGGCCTTGTCCTTCGTTTCTTTCTTCACCCGGAAGAAGAACTGCCATAACCGGACATCTGCTCGGATTCCGAGATGCCCTTTGCAGAGAGTTGCGAAGTTGGAGAGAAGGAGATATGAGTTTGGGCAGATGTTGTGGGGCTGAAGACCATATGTGTTGAGGATAGAAAGGAAGAACTCCGAACAGGGGAGCGATAGACCTCGCTCGACCCAAGCCTTGGTCATGACCCTTTCGTCCGCATCCGGCTTGGGGACGTCGGAGTTACGCATAAAACTCCAATGAGAGAGATCATACCCTCGTTCTGGAGCTCCCTAAGCTCCGCATCGGTAGTTTCATAGGGCCACCACTGACCCCTTTCGCCTTCACGGATCCGGGCTTTGGAGGCCTTCTTGGTTTCCGCCTCCTGAACTTTGGCTGCCATCCTAGCCTGTCCTTCGAGTTCTTCTTGGAATTCTTTGGCAGTAGGGATCCGGCCTAGTGCAGTGCTGGAAGAGGCGGAGAACGGTTGAGCTAGCCTGATGTCGGAAACAAATGGTGGCAAGAATGCAATGGGATCCAGGCAGATTGGTTCTAATGTGCTGGGTTCCGGGGTATTCGGAGAACTACCAGTACAGTTTGGTGAACCATGTGACATGCTTCCGGCTGCACCCATGTGAGACTAAGTTGAGTAACCGGATATACGCTAAGTCCTTCTACAAGGCCGGCGCACGTACCGTTAATGGCGCGGTGGTCCGAAGAAGCTCCGGTGGAGTGAAGGTCGCCGGACTTGAAGCAAACCTCACTTCTTGACCATGAATCGGCGGCGGGATGAATTTCCCGATCAACTGCAGCGATCTTGGCGTGAGGAGAGGCTTGGAGTGGCGGCGCACGAAGTTTCCCGCGGAGTAGCTCGCCGGAGTTGAGATCTGGCTGGCGGCGCGGCGCGAGGAAGAAGACGAGGTGGTGAGGAGGTGAAAGAATGAGAAGTTACCGCGCGTGGGGGTATTTATAGACCTCGCGTGGAGATTAGTGTTTCGGAACCTACGGCGGAAACTGAACGGTCGCACCGTTGGATGCGTGACACGTGAGCGGTAAAACGACGTGGAGGTAACTTAACTGTGCACTCCCTAATTTCCGGCTAAGAGATTCGCATCTTCGAAAATTTGGCGCGGGAAAAAGGGAAGTTGTGCGCGGGAAGAGTGGAGAATCCGCTGCGTTGCCGTTGCTAAAGAAAATAATATTTCCGAGTAGGTGAAGTTTTGAAGCTCTTCAAGATTCTCTTCGGAACCGAGCTGATTGAAGTCGGAGGAATGATGAATCTCGGAGAACTTCGGGGGCTACTATTGTGGGTATACTTTATGGGTATATCAACGGCATGGCCTAGATCCGGCAAGCCCAGGTGGCCCACAGATGGTGATGTGGCATGTGGCCCATCGGGCGGCCCAGTTGCTGTAGATCTTGAAGGATGAAGTCCAGCCCAGGATAGGGAAGCCGGATCGCAAACGACCTTCGGAGGAGGCCGGATCCGTGAAGGATGATGTCTACGCACGCTTCTATTCCTGTAGACAGTGTTGGGCCTCCAAGAGCAGAGGTTTGTAGAACAGCAGCAAGTTTCCCTTAAGTGAATCACCCAAGGTTTATCGAACTCAGGGAGGTAGAGGTCAAAGATATCCCTCTCAAGCAACCCCTGCAATTAAGATACAAGAAGTCTCTTGTGTCCCCAACACACCTAATACACTTGTCAGATGTATAGGTGCACTAGTTCGGCGAAGAGATAGTGAAATACAAGTAATATGGATGATTATAAGTAGTAATTGCAATCTGAAATAAAAATGGCAGCAAGCGAACATGTAGCAGTAACTTGTTGGAAACGGTGTTTCAATGCTTAGAAACAAGGCTTAGGGATCATACTTTCACTAGTGGACACTCTCAACAATGATCACATAATTGAATAAATAAATGCTACTCTCAAACACTCTCTTGTTGGATAACAAACACCATTCATTGTGTAGGGCTGCAAAAGCACACCTCAAGTCGGAGTAAACAAGCTCCACAACGTCATAAAGGAATCACACACGATGCGCACACTGTCACCATCACACCATGGAGAGTGACTCCGGAGTTCATATTAAAGTAACCTCTAGAGTGCATAATAGACAAGAGTAACATCTACATATTCAACTAGATTACAAAGCTCATGATCACATAAAGATCACACCATGGAAGCGAGAGATGAACCACATAGCTACAGGTAGAGCCCTCAGCCTCGGGGGAGAACTACTCCCTCCTCATCATGGGAGTCAGCAGCGGCGATGAAGATGGTGGTGGTGTCGATGGAGATGACTCCGGGTGCAATTCCCCGTGCCGGCGGCGTGCCGGAACAGAGATTCTGTCCCCCGAAACTTGTCTTCGCGATGACGGCGGATACGTAACTTTTCGTGGAATATGACTGATGGTGCTAGGGTTTTCGGAGACGAAGGAATATATATGCGAAGGGGCAGCGTCGGGGGAGCCAGGGGGTGGGCTCCCCACACCTGGGCGCGCCAGAAGGGTGGGCCTCGCCCCCTATGGTGTGGACAGCTCGTGGCCCCCCTTCGTCTCTCCTTCGGACTCCTTGAAGCTTCTGGAAAAATAGGGACGTGGCCTTTTGTTTCGCGTAATTCCGAGAATATTTCCTGTGTAGAATTTCTGAAACCAAAAAGAGCAGAAAACAGGAACTGGCACTTCGACATCTTGTTAATAGGTTAGTCCCATAAAATGCATAAAAACATTATAAAGTGTGAATAAAACATGTAGGTATTGTCATAAAACTAGCATGGAACATCAGAAATTATAGATACGTTGGAGACATATCAAGCATCCCCAAGCTTAGTTCCTACTCGCCCTCGAGTAGGTAAACGATAAAAATAATAATTTCTGAAGTGACATGCTACCAACATAATCTTGATCAATACCATTGTAAAGCATATGAGATGAATGAAGTGACTCAAAGCAATGGTCTATAGTTTGCTAACAAAAAGATAATGACTAAACAAATGAATCATATAGCAAAAACTTTTCATGAATAGTACTTTCAAGACAAACATCAAAAAGTCTTGCATAAGAGTTAACTCATAAAGCAATAGATTCTTAATAAGAGGTTTTGAAGCAACACAAAGGAAGATTTAAGTTTCAGAAATTGCTTTCAACTTTCAACATGTATATCTCATGGATAATTGTCAACACAAAGTAATATGATGAGTGCAATAAGCAAGCATGTAAGAATCAATGCACACAGTTGACACAAGTGTTTGCTTCTAAGATAGAAAGAAGTAGGTAAACCGACTCAACATAAAGTAAAAGAAAGGCCCTTCGCGAGAGGGAAGCAGGGATTAAATCATGTGCTAGAGCTTTTCAAGTTTTGAAATCATAAAGAGAGCATAAAAAGTAAAGTTTTGAGAGGTGTTTGTTGTTGTCAACGAATGGTAGTGGGCACTCTAACCCCCTTGTCAAACATAATTTCAAAGAGCGGCTCCCAGGAAGGACGTTATATCTACCAGCAAGGTAGATCATCCTTCTTCTCTTTTGTTTACACATGTGTTTTAGTTCTATTTATAGATGACACTCCTCGCAAACTTTTTCTTTCACAAGCCATGGCTAACCGAATCCTCGGGTGCCTTCCAACATTTCACATACCATGGAGGAGTGTCTATTGCAAAATTAAGTTGCTTACTGATAAATCGGGGCAAAACATGTGAAGAGAATTATTAATGAAAGTTAATTAATTGGGGCTGGGGACCCCGTTGCCAGCTCTTTTTGCAAAATTATTGGATAAGCGGATGTGCCACTAGTCCATTGGTGAAAGTCTTCCCAACAAGATTGAAAGATAAAACACCACATACTTCCTCATGAGCTATAAAACATTGACACAAATAAGGAGTAATAACTTTTGAATTGTTTAAAGGTAGCACATGAAGTATTTACTTGGAATAGCAGAAAAATACCACACAGTAGGTAGTTATGGTGGACACAAATGGCATAGTTTTTGGCTCAAGGTTTTGGATGCACGAGAAGCATTCCCTCTCAGTACAAGGCTTTGGCTAGCAAGGTTGTTTGAAGCAACACAAGTATGAACCGATGCAACGAAAAATTACATAAGAACATATTGCAAGCATTATAAGACTCTACACTGTCTTCCTTGTTGCTCAAACACTTTTACCAGAAAATATCTACACCTTAGAGAGACCAATCATGCAAACCAAATTTCAACATGCTCTACGGTAGTTCTCCACTAATAGGTTTAAACTACATGACGCAAGAGCTTAAACATGATCTACTTGAGAGCTCAAAACAATTGCCAAGTATCAAATTATTCAAGACAATATACCAATTACCACATCAAGCATTTTCTGTTTCCAACCAAATAGCAATAAGTGCAGCGGCTTTCAGCTTTTGCCATGAACATTAAAAGTAAAACGAAGAACACCAGTGTTCAATATGAAAAAGCGGAGCGTGTCTCTCTCCCACACAAGCATGTTAGGATCCGATTTATTCAGAGAATGAAAATAACAAAACGAAAATAAAAGCACACATACGCTCCAAGTAAAGCACATAAGATGTGACGGGATAAAAATATAGTTTCACTAGAGGTGACCTGATAAGTTGTTGATGAAGAAGGGGATGCCTTGGGCATCCCCAAGCTTAGACGCTTGAGTCTTCTTGAAATTGTTATCACCAGAATTTGACCGGATCAGAGGTGGGCCGCGATTGGAGATGGGCTTGAAGAATATATATAGAAGAAATACATGAATCGGCCTTGTGTACCAAGTTTGGGCTAATTGCCCGTGTATCTGTACCATATTAGGATACGTGTCGGTTAGAAGTTAGAGTTTAACCCATGCACGGTTTGGTGCACGCCTGAATTAGAAAGTCCCCCGGACTATAAATATGTATCTAGGGTTTATGAAATAAACAACAACCAACGTTCAACACAAACCAATCTCGGCGCATCGCCAACTCCCCCGTCTCGAGGGTTTCTTCCGGGTAAGCACCATGTTGCCTAGATCGCATCTTGCGATCTAGGCAAGCACACGTTTATTCGTCTTCCATGCGTTGCTCGTACTCGAAGCCTTTTTGATGGCGAGCAACGTAGTTATCATAGGTGTTTTAGGGTTAGCATTGTTCTTTGTATCATATGCTATCGTCGTGCAACCCTTAGGCATCTAGCCGCCCTTACGCCTGTCACGGGTGTAAGCGCGGCACCCCGCTTGATCATTATTTAGTAGATCCGATATGTTATGATTGCTCCTTCTTCTTCAAGGATTAGTTTAATATCTGCATCGTTAGGCCTTACAAAGGGTTGGAGGATCCAGCGGCGTGTAGGGTGTAGTTTGCTAGCCCTAGACAGGACGTTCCGAGGATCAACCTCGTGTTGGTTTTTAGGCCCTGTCTAGGATCGGCTTACGATCACCGTACGCGAGCGCGAGGCCCAATCACGAGTAGGATGTTCCGATTGTGCGGTGAAAACCCCAAATCGTAGTAGGTCGCTTCAGCTTTATCTTGATCAAGCAGGACCACCATCTGATCGTACACCTCGTACGCATCATGGGTGGATCGGCTCTTTGAGCCGATTCACGAGACAACTCGAGAGCCGATCGAGGCTCGTATTTAACGTTTACGTGTATGCCATGCAGGAAACTAAGCGAGGCATCATCCAACACCTTCCTAACCAGGTATAGGTCAGGTGGCACGCCCTTGCGACAGCATCGGACGTGTGTGCAGAAGGCTTTGCGGGCCGTCGCTCGGAGGGACCAGGGCCGGCCGCAGATCCCGGGAGATTCCCGGCTCTACGGTGTTGCCCGTCGCTGCCCGCCGGTGGGTTTCCGACCGCAACACATTCGGCACGCCCGGTGGGACCATCTTCGACATCCACCGCATCGCCATCTACATCCGAGATGGCGGAAGGCACTCCGGTCAAGTACGAGGATCCGACCGACGAGTTCAAGAAGAAGCATGACGAGATCAAGGCAGTCCTCGAAGCCGACCTCATCGGCTCTTTCCACGTAACCCGCTCCCATGGCATCGGGTGGAAGGGGTTCTCACCCGAAGGCGCGCCGATGGAGTGGACCTGTCCTCCCCGTCGAAGAACGCACCAGGTCGCTGCGTCGGGAGATCAACTTCATGGTGGCTCATTCGGCCGCACCGCCACTCGAGAGCTCGGTGAACACTTTGGAGCGTGTCGCTCTGCGTGTGATCCAGGAAATCACGAGCCATCAGTATTCTCCCTCAGGACCAGCTCTGGGGACGTACCAAGGAGAGATGCCACTCCAGTCCCGTCCGCCGCTGCCGTTCGCGTTGGCGGCACCAGGAGTGCCGATTTCACCGGCATCCGCCGTTAACATGGTGGAGCGCACTTACCCTGGAGGGTGCCAGCCAAGATCCTCGTTCGACATCAACATGATAGGGCTCGGGCACCACCGTGGTAAGGACAGAGACGAGGGCAGCTGCTCTCACAGCGAAGACCAGGAGGAAGCTGTTCCACGCGATCGGCCCCGACACCTCCAAAAAATCCTGGTTACAATCAAGATGAAGGCCGATTCCAGCGTTCGGCCCGCATTACCCGTACCACACGCTCTCCCTGTATTTGGTGTTGACCTCACAGGGGACGGAAAGCTAGGATATGGGTTTACATCGGCTGACGAACTAGAGGAAGTCGACATCGGTCCTAGGGATAAGCCGCGACCAACCTTTATCACCAAGAAGTTAGATCCACATCTTAAGGGTCAGATGATAGCTCTGCTAAAAGAATACCCAGATTGCTTTGCATGGGATTACACAGAGATGCCTGGGTTGGACAGGAGCAGCATTGAACATCGGCTTCCCCTTAAGAAAGGGTTTCGGCCGTTCCAACAACGAGCACGTCGATGAAGGCCGAAATCCTGGAAGAGGTCAAGAAAGAGATCGAGAAGATGTTGGCCGCCGGGTTCATCGAGCCATGCAGGTATTCTGAATGGATCTCCGAGTATCGTTCCTGCAGAAAGAAAGACGGCCGGTGGCGTGTGGCCATCGATTTCCGAGATCTTAACAGAGCCACTCCAAAAGATGAGTATCCGATGCCTGTGGCAGAAACATTGATCAATGCAGCTGCTGGCCACAAGGTGTTAAGCTTCATGGATGGCAACGCCGGCTATAACCAGATCTTCATGGCTCCAGAAGATATACACAAGACCGCATTCAGAGTGCCAGGGGCAGTAGGCTTGTTTGAATATGTGGTCATGACCTTTGGGTTGAAGAATGCTGGTGCAACGTATCAAAGAGCCATGAATTATATATTTCACGATCTGATCGGCAAGTTGGTGGAAATCTACATCGATGACGTGGTAGTCAAGTCTCGTCTCCATGGAGGGACACTTGGGTGATTTGCGACGCATCCTAGACCGAACTCGGAAGTTCGGATCGAGAATGAATCCAAAGAAGTGTGCCTTTGGTGTGACGGCCGGTCGGTTCCTAGGATTTCTGGTTCATGAACGAGGAATTGAGATCGGCCTCGAAAGTCGGAGGCAGTGCGTACCATGCAGCCGCCCACCACGAAGAAAGAGCTCCAACGTCTTATCGGCAAGATCAACTTCGTCCGCCGATTCATCTCTAACCTGTCAGGACGAATCGAGCCGTTCATGGCGCTGGTGAAGATTAAATCTGATGACGAGTTTCACTGGGGGGCAGAACAACAGCAGGCGTTTGACGAGATTAAGCGGTATCTGACAACGCCGCCTGTGCTAGTCCCACCCCAACAAGACATGCCGTTCTATATCTACTTGTCAGTAGCTGACACATCCATCGCTTCGGTGGTGGTGCAACTTTATGAGGGTGTTGAAAAGGTCGTCTTCTACCTCAGCAGAAGGATGTTGGATGCGGAGACAATGTATCCTGAGGTCGAGAAGCTTTTCCTTTGCCTGTTCTTCACCTGCACCAAGCTCCACCACATCCTTTTGACGGCAGAAATCATCGTCATCTGCAAGTCGGACGTTGTCAAGCACATGCTGTCGGCCCCTGTTTTGAAAGGCCGGCTTGGTAAGTGGATGTTCCCGCTGACGGAGTTCGACCTTTGGTATCAGCCTGCGAAAGCAGTCAAGGGACAAGCGTTGGCCGATCTTATAGCTGAGCGGATTAACACTAATATAGCGGCACTATCTGTACGTGTGTGGGCTATGTTCTTCGATGGATCGGCTTGTGACGATGGTTGTGGCATCGGCATCCTGCTCGTGTCGCCTCGGGGGGCAACATATTCTTTTGCCATCAGGCTAGCTGCACCTTGCACCAACAATGTTGCTGAATATGAGGTAGTGCGCAAGGGGATGGAGTTGTTGTTGGAAGCCGGGGCAGAGGCAGTGGAGCTTTTTGGAGACTCGAAGTTGGTGATCTCTCAACTCACGGAAGAATACAAGTGCGAGAGTGAATCACTTTTCCCATATTGGGTGGAGTGTCGTGAGCTGATGACACATTTTCGGTACATCAATTTCAATTGGGTCCCAAGGTCTCGTAATCACCGACGCCAATGATCTCGCACAGATGGCGTCAGGATACAAGGACATACCTGACGGGTCAGAAGTTCAGGTGCAGTTCCTGGAATAGGACGATTGGAGAACCGATATCTTCAATTACTTGAAGGATTCGGCTCGGGGGGCACCTAAAAGGATAGGATACAAGGCTATGAAATATGTCCTCATAGGAGATGACATGTTCTACAGGACGTTGGAAGGGTTACTACTTAAGTGCTCGGGACCAACCGAGTCTAATCGGCTCTTACATGAGGTGCATGAAGGCGCCCGTGGAACTCACCAATCGGCCCATAAGATGAAGTGGTTAATTAGGCGATCAGTGGTTTTATTGGCCTACAATGCTTGGAAGACCGCTTCAACTACTACAAGGGATGCCAAGCGTGTCGGATGCTCGGGAAAATCCAGATGGTACCCGCGTCGGCAATGAACCCCATCATCAAACCTTGGCCATTTCGAGGTTGGGGCATGGATATGATCGGCAAGATACATCCTCCGTCAAGCAAAAACCACGAGTGGATTCTCGGCTATTACAGATTATTTCACCAAATGGGTGGAGGCCGTACCCATGAAGAAAGTAAAATCGGAAGATGTTATCCAATTTGTCAAAGAACATGTCATTCATAGGTTCGGAATTCCCCAAACCATCACGACCGATGGAGGTTCGGTCTTTGTCTCTAAAGAATTCAGAAAGTTCTGTGATGACATGGGGATTAAGCTAATCCGATCGTCTCCATACTACGCTCAAGCCAACGGGCAAGCTGAAGCATCCAATCAAAGCCTGATCAAGCTGATTAAGAGGAAGATCGAGGAGAACCCCGGTGGTGTGGCACGAGACGTTATCGAGGCTTTGTGGGCTTATCGCATGTCATGCCATGGAGCTATAAAGACTTCGCCGTACCAGCTTGTCTATGAGGCGGAGGCCGTATTACCTTGGGAGATTACGTGCTGGGTCAAGACGTGTCATGTTTCGAAATGACCCGACACCTCGAGGAATATGCAACCCCGATGAGTGACACTATTGAGGATGCAACGGAACTTAGACTTTGGTCGTTAGAGAAGATTAAAGAGAACAAAGCCGCAGTAGCTCGGGCATACAATAAAAAGGTAAGACCAAAGGAGTTTCAAGTTGGCGATCTAGTATGGGAAGCCGTGTTGCCACTAGGAACCAGGGATAAAGCATACGGCAAATGGTCTCCTAATTGGCACGGTCCTTACAAAGTCATCCAGGTTCTGAAGGGCAATGCCTACATGCTTGAACAGTTGGATGGTGTGAAGTTCCCAAGTGGCCGTCAATGGCCAACATCTCAAGAAGTATTTCCCAAGCATGTGGGAGGATGGGCGAGTGAGATATGGAGGCCGATTTTAAAATCGGCCAGCAAAAAAACCATAGCCGATGTACAGTACATCGACTTCGGTATACAAGCATGAAGGGACAACAAGATATGCGTGCAGCCGATGCATGGGCATCGACTTCAGAGTAATAAAAGCCGATGCATTGTCATCGACTCTAGAGGGGCGAGCTCAATCATAATATTTGGGATAAGTCATCCTAGTGGTTGTTGAGGAGTCCAATCTGCACGTTTGAGGTGGTTTGGACGGAAACTAGACCTGTTGGACCGTGTGGATAGGCAACGGCTTGGCCTCGAATCGCGGTTATAGTGCAAGCCGATGCCCTGTCATCGGCTCTTTGTACCGCGACTTCGTTTCGACAATCGGCAAAGTCGACAAGAAGATAAGACTAATTGGGGAATACTCCCTTCATTAATAGTGGGATTTCTTACAAAGAAGGAGCCGATTGCTCGGGGAAGAAAGAACAAAAGCCGACTACTACTACTAGTCCCTAATCTAAGGGCCGTTGCTGCCCTCGTCGCCGTCGTCACTACCGCCGGCGCAGCTGCTGATAGGCTCCTCATCGCTGCTCCCGTAGCCTTCTACGGGAGCCTCGTCTTCCTCATCATCGTCATCGCTGTCGTCGTCCCACCAGGCGCGGAGGCGCTTCGCCGGTGGGTAACCTTCGAGGGAGTCGTCGTCGTCATCCTCCATCTCTTCCTCGGAGGAGGTGTAGTCGTCCCAGGAGAAGCAGTCGTCCTCACTCTCCGCCTCCTCCTCCCCGGTCGACGAGGAATCGGAGGTCGTCCTCTCCGTCGGTCAAGGATTTGTCATCCTCGGACCAGATGGAGGAATCGTGCTCCTCCTTGTCCCACGTCGTTGGGGCGAGGATGTCGTGCGCCGCCAACGAGCCCCACTCTGGCGTTGGCTCACGGAAGGGAGATGATACATCGGAGAGGTTTGAGGAGGAGGAGGAAGAAGACATGGCTACGGAGGAATGGGGGTTCTTTGCCGATGGCTAGTACGGAGCAGGAGGGTGAAAGGGCGAACTGCTCGACGCGGTTAAATAAAGGATACAGTGGAGGTTCAATGCCACAGCAGTTTCCGAGGAAGTGGTGCCCAATAGAAGAAAAAAAAAATTGTCAGGCCACGCGGAGAAGTGGAAGAGGCAAGGCATCATGATGAAGGATTCTGCGGCGGTTTCTGCTCTGCCACGACATGACCCGACGAAAGAAAAGCGTAATGATTTTGGAAATGTCATTTCCAAAACCAGGGGGGCATGTGTTATCACCAGAATTTGACCGGATCAGAGGTGGGCCGCGATTGGAGATGGGCTTGAAGAATATATATAGAAGAAATACATGAATCGGCCTTGTGTACCAAGTTTGGGCTAATTGCCCGTGTATCCGTACCATAGTAGGATACGTGTCGGTTAGAAGTTAGAGTTTAACCCGTGCACGCGTTAGGTGCACGCCTGAATTAGAAAGTCCCCCGGACTATAAATATGTATCTAGGGTTTATGAAATAAACAACAACCAACGTTCAACACAAACCAATCTCGGCGCATCGCCAACTCCCCCGTCTCGAGGGTTTCTTCCGGGTAGCACCATGCTGCCTAGATCGCATCTTGCGATCTATGCAGCACACGTTTATTCGTCTTCCATGCGTTGCTCGTACTGAAGCCTTTTTGATGGCGAGCAACGTAGTTATCATAGGTGTTTTAGGGTTAGCATTGTTCTTCGTATCATATGCTATCATCGTGCAACCCTTAGGCATCTAGCCGCCCTTACGCCTGTCACGGGTGTAAGGGCGGCACCCCGCTTGATCATTATTTAGTAGATCTGATCCGTTATGATTGCTCCTTGTTCTTCAAGGATTAGTTTAATATTTGCATCGTTAGGCCTTACAAAGGGTTGGAGGATCCAGCGGCGTGTAGGGTGTAGTTTGCTAGCCCTAGACAGGACGTTCCGAGGATCAACCTCGTACGTGTTGGTTTATAGGCCCTGTCTAGGATCGGCTTACGATCACCGTACGCGAGCGCGAGGCCCAATCACGAGTAGGATGTTCCGATTGTGCGGTGAAAACCCCAAATCGTAGTAGGTCGCTTCAGCTTTATCTTGATCAAGCTGGACCACCATCTGATCGTACACCTCGTACGCATCATGGGTGGATCGGCTCTTGAGCCGATTCACAGACAACCCGAGAGCCGATCGAGGCTCGTATTTAATGTTTACGTGTATGCCATGCAGAAACTAAGCGAGGCATCATCCAACACCTTCCCGACCAGGTATAGGTCAGGTGGCACGCCCTTGCGACAAGCATCGGACGTGTGCGTGCGAAGGCTTTGCGGGCCGTCGCTCGGAGGGACCAGGGCCAGCCGCAGTCCTGGGAGATTCCCGGCTCTACGGTGTTGCCCGTCGCTGCCCGCCGGTGGATTTCTGACCGCAACAGAAATATGCAGGGATGAACCACGGGGGCATCCCCAATCTTAGACTTTTCACTCTTCTGGATCATATTATATCATCCTCCTCTCTTGATCCTTAAAAACTTCCTTCACACCAAACTCAAAACAATCTCATTAGAGGGTTAGTGCATAATCAAAAATTCACATGTTCAGCAAGGACACAATCATTCCCAACACTTCTGGACATTACCGAAGGCTACTGAAATTTAATGGAGCAAAGAAACCCACTCAAACACAGTAAAAGAGGCAATGCGAAATAAAAGGCAGAATCTGTCAAAACAGAACAGTCCGTAAAGACGAATTTTTTCGAGGCACTTAACATGCTCATATGAAAAAGCTCAAATTGAATGAATGTTGCGTACATATCTGAGGATTACTCACGATTTTTTCAAGATTTTACGATTTTCCTATAGAGAGAACAACTCAAATTCGTGACAGCTAAAAATCTGTTTCTGCGCAGAAATCCAAATCTAGTATCAACTTTCTATCAAAGACTTTACTTGGCACAACAATGCAATAAAGTAAAGATACAAAGGTATTGCTACAGTAGTAACAAGCACCTTGACTCAAATATAAAACAAAAATTGCATAAATAAAATAATGGGTTGTCTCCCATAAGCGCTTTTCTTTAACGCCTTTCAGCTAGGCATGATAATTTTCATGACGCTCTTATAAAGATGAGAGTTCAATATAAGAGAGCATCAAAAAGCAAATGCCAAACACATTTAAGTCTAACCCACTTTCTATGCAAACGAATCTTGTAAGAAAACAAATTATTGAAGCATGAAGCTACTATCATAGAAAGACAAAGCAAGTGCAACTTCAAAATTTTCAACAAAAAGAGAGGTGACTTAATATTATTGAGATATATAAAACCATGTCTCCATCTCTCATAATAATTTTCAATGGTATCATTGATAAACTCAACAATATAGCTATCGCGTAAAGCATTCTTATCATGATCCACATGCATAAAAGTATCATTACTCTCCACACAAGCATAATCAATTTTATTAGTAATAGTGGGAGTAAAACTATCACATCCATCATTATAATCATCATAAATTGGAGGCATAGAATAATCATAATGAATTTTATCCTCAATAGTAGATGGACTGAAAATATCACAATCACCATAACGAACTTGAATATGATAGACAAGCTGTATATTAGAGAGATGGTTTTGGGTAATCCCTCCATAACTATGACAAGTTTCATGAGGATGACTGTAATTATAACCTATGTCATAGTATTCTTTATAATAATTGTCAAAGATTGGAGGCATAGTGACATCATAAGAAATAGAATAGTTATCTTCCACATTGTGTTCATCTGTAAACATACCATCATTGTTACTAGAAGGAGATGTATCAAACATATAATCATCAGTAGCAAAAGGATTTTCAAACACCTCATCCCCAAGCTTAGAGCTTTCTATATCATCATGGGAAGAAACATGTATAGTACTAATACTATGTCAATTATTAACATCATCATTTTCAGAATTAGTGTCCCGAGATCTTCAATATCAAAAGAAGTGTGCTTTTCCCAATCATGATCACTAATATAAATAATGGGCATAGGTTCATCATCAAGTTCAGAATCATCGAATTCAGAATTATAAGTATCAATTGTAATAGGAGCGACAAGTTTGGGAGAAGATACCGTTTCCTCTCTCCTTTTACTCCTCTTCTTCTTCTTCTTCTTCTTCGTTCCCTTCTTCTTCTTCTTCTTTTCCTCTTTAGGAGGGAGAGGCTTGAAATGAAGCTTCTCCACATAACCTGGTTTATTATTAGAAACAATAGAAGAAACTTGGGAGGATATCTCTCTTTCATTAATAAGAACAAAAGACATATTAGTCCTGTCATATTTTGGTAAAGTCCCATCCTTTATACACTTTGTATGTAGGTGTTGGCATGGCAATTATTAACACAAAAGAGATAACATCCATGCAACACACTATTCATATCAAGATCACTCATATCTAACAAAGAAATTTTTCTTGATAACTCTTCACACCCCAAAAATAAAGTAAGTTCATCATGCTGATTAGGAGTGATCATGTTATCACAATATAGACTTGAAGTACTAATTAAATTCGAAATACTATCATCATGACCAGAACAATGAAAATTAAAATGACCCACTTCATAGCAAAGTTCACAAATAAAAGGATGGAGGTCACAAACTTTTTCACCAAGATCATCTAGAGCCTTGTACCACATTCTAGTTTTTTCATTCCTATGATGGATACAATATTCATCTTAGATTTGATTAATTCCACAAGGTCTATGCATTCCACAAAAATTAACATGCTTATAAGAAATAGTATTTTCAGAAGTTTGGGCATGTTTATTGCAATCATTAACAACAATTTCATTTTCCATGCAAGTGTCTTTGAAAGGTTCATGATACACGCCCAATTTTCTTTAGGAACATTAATATGAGAAGCAAAGGTTCTACAACAATCAACAATAATTTGAGAATCAAGACCATAATTATCACAAAGCTTTTGAAAACCAGCAGTTTCAATGAAAGACTTAATGCATTCATATTCATAGTTTATACCTGATTCTTTACCTTTGTCGTTCTCCCAATCTTCAGTATTGCTTTGAATTCTTTCAAGAAGATCCCATCTAGCTTCAACCTTCTTACTTGTGAAAGATCCCTCCAAACAGGCATCTAGATAGTCCTTGTGGTGTCCTGAAAGCCTTGCATAAAAATTATTAATAATAACATTACGGGGGAGCTCATGAATGGGACATTTGAGCATTAGTGACTTCAATCTCCCCCATGCTTGGGAAATACTCTCTCCATCACGAGGATAAAAGTTATAAATGTAATTCCTATCAACATGCACTTTATGAGGAGGATAAAATTTAGAATAAAAGAGAGGTACAATTTCCTCCCAACCAATAGATCGACCATTCTTCAGCATCCTATACCATTCCGCAGCTCTGCCCTTCAGAGATATAGAGAATAGCTTCCTCTTAACTTGGTCCTTTGAAATACCTGCACTCTCGAACAACTCGCATAATTCATGTATAAAGAGTAAATGATCACTAGGATGGACAGTCCCATCTCCAAAATAGCAATTGTTCATAGCAAGTTCAACAATTTTCGTAGGTATCTTGAAAGGAATACTTTCGGTAGGTGGATTTAAAATATCACAAGCATCATTAGAGTTATCGCATATGGGAGATAAAGTATTATCGAGCAAATTTTCTCCCCTAAAGTCTGGGAAGCTAAAAAGATCATAAGAACTAGCTTCCCCAAACTTAGACTTTTCCATAGCATTAGCAGTAATTGCGTTCATACTAATAACATTGCTACTAGCATGCAAATAAGGTTCCATAGGTTTTTTAATTTTCGCATCAAACAATTCATGTCTTAACTCCAGGAAAAAGATTAAAAACCTCACTAAATTTTTTGTTGTTTTCCATTATGCCTAACTAGTGAAAAATAAAAACAAGAAACAAAAAGATGCAATTTCAGAATCTAAAGGAAATAACTTCGAGCACTCACACACCGGCAACAGTGCTAGGAAATAGCTTAGTAGTCGAAGGATGTGAATACCTTTTACCTTATCTCCCCGGCAACGGCGCCAGAAAATAGCTTGATGTCTATGCACGCTTCTATTCCCCGTAGACGAGTGTTGGGCCTCCAAGAGCGAGAGGTTTGTAGAACAAGACAGCAAGTTTCCCTTAAGTGAATCACCCAAGGTTTATCGAACTCGTGGAGGTAGAGGTCAAAGATATCCCTCTCAAGCAACCCTGCAATTAAGATACAAGAAGTCTCTTGTGTCCCCAACACACCTAATACACTTGTCAGATGTATAGGTGCACTAGTTCGGAGAAGAGATAGTGAAATACAAGTAATATGGATGATTATAAATAGTAATTGCAATATGAAATAAAAATGGCAGCAAGCGAACATGTAGCAGAACTTGTTGGAAACGGTGTTTCAATGCTTAGAAACAAGGCCTAGGGATCATACTTTCACTAGTGGACACTCTCAACAATGATCACATAATTGAATAAGTAAATGCTACTCTCAAACACTCTCTTATTGGATAACAAACACCATTCATTGTGTAGGGCTGCAAAAGCACACCTCAAGCCGGAGTAAACAAGCTCCACAACGTCATAAAGGAATCACACACGATGCGCACACCGTCACCATCACACCGTGGAGAGTGACTCCGGAGTTCATATTAAAGTAACCTCTAGAGTGCATAATAGACAAGAGTAACATCTACATATTCAACTAGATTACAAAGCTCATGATCACATAAAGATCACACCATGGGAGAGAGAGATGAACAACATAGCTACCGGTAGAGCCTTCAGCCTCGGGGGAGAACTACTCCCTCCTCATCATGGGAGTCAGCAGCGGCGATGAAGATGGCTATGGTGTCGATGGAGATGACTCCGGGGGCAATTCCCCGTCCCGGCGGCGTGCCGGAACAGAGATTATGTCCCCCGAAACTTGTCTTCGCGATGGCGGCGTCTACGTAACTTTTCGTGGAATATGACTGATGGTGCTAGGGTTTTCGGAGACGAAGGAATATATAGGCGAAGGGGCAGCGTCGGGGGAGCCAGGGGGTGGGCTCCCCACACCTGGGCGCGCCAGAAGGGTGGGCCGCTCCCCCCTATGGTGTGGCCAGCTCGTGGCCCCCCTTCGTCTCTCCTTCGGACTCCGTGAAGCTTCTGGAAAAATAGGGACGTGGCCTTTTGTTTCGCGCAATTCCGAGAATATTTCCTATGTAGAATTTCTGAAACCAAAAACAGCAGAAAACATGAACTGGCACTTCGGCATCTTGTTAATAGGTTAGTCCCAGAAAATGCATAAAAACATTATAAAGTGTGAATAAAACATGTAGGTATTGTCATAAAACTAGCATGGAACATCAGAAATTATAGATACGTTGGAGACGTATCAAAGGCCCATGAGGAACCCGGATCTAGTACGACGTAGATGGAAGGCGCGGATCCTTGACGTACACGGCAAGACATTGTACCGTAGTTAGGCAACCTGTAATCCGGCTAGGACTCTCCATGTAAACCCTAGATCCGTGCGCCTTTATAAGCCGGATCCCGGGAGCCCTAGAGGCACAACCACAACTCATTGTAACAACGCGAAAGCGTCCAGATAATTCCAGACAAGCAGCAGTAGGCCCTGCCTTCGAGCAGGTGTTCCGAAGCTGGGTAAATCGCGTCCACCGTCCCGAGGACTCTCCGCCCTATGGCCCCTACTTCTTCTCCCCTCCATGAGGATCCCTCCTCTGGAGTACCGTCGAATAGGCAACGACAATCAGGTTCCTCGTAGACCAGCCCGTATTCTCCTTCCGGTGTTTCGTCGGTGGCCTCCACTTCATTGTCACAGTCTAGCAAGGGTGTCGAAAGAAAGTGAGTACAGAGGTACTCAGCAAGCTCAAAAGAGAAAATGTGTTTGATGCACTAGCTACGACCATTGATCAGAAAATCTCAGGTCAATGCATGTTTCGAAAACATTTCTTCAAAAGGTTGATTTTATTCTGAAAACTATGCCCGCCAGTCTTCACAGGTTGAACAGAACTTGATGGAGTTCCTTTCCTGCCGCGTTCGTAGTTCCCTTCCCGGAACAGGGAGTGACTGCCACAAATTTGACACACTCTGCAGAGGTGCGTTACTTTTCCCATAAGAGAACTTATCCCTGATACCAACCGAGACGTGTTTCTCGTCCACACTTCCTTGGTGTGGGGCCACGTGTAAGATCCAAGCCAATCACTGCCTTCTCTGCGACCTTGCATACCCACCCTTTTGTCCATCCTTACACCCCCGGTAGACATCTCCCGATCATACGGCTTTACCCCCGGTGTACTATGGACAATCCCTCATAGATGAGAGAGCCTCTCATCCACACGGATGGGGATTTTAAAGGATTTCCCAACCTACTGCAGTGTTATATATCCCCAACATCAAGCTAGGCCCTATCAAGTCCGTTGATATGCAAGAGGGAAAATATATAGCTAACTTCCCCAGAGCCATTATAGATCTCATGGTTAACACGAATTGTACGGCGCTAGAATCACTAGACGGAATTGGTGATTAGTCATAGATTAATAGAACCCTTGCAATGGAACCTCCACCATATCAACACATACCATAGTTCCATATTGGAAAAGTAATATTTGCTTTTTCAATGCAGGAAGGATGGGAATGGAGCGGGTTTGGACGGATATGCCAAAACCAGATCCATGCCCAAATCAACCAACCTCGCTCTGCCCCGCCCACGAAACTATCCATGGGCATGGTTGTCGCTCCAAATCCAAATCCACCGGATATCCGGATATCCATGGATATCCATGTGTTTACGCACTATGTACATGAACATAACATATTAGAGCGTAACAACACCACTTTATCAGCATTTCGACAATATTTATGTAACATTTCATCAATAACTATGTGGGCAATGAATATGAAGAAGTGGAAGGGTGATGGAATGAGAGCAAGCCCACTGCCCGCCGGTCCGTCTCCTAGGCGGAGGAGAGCTGGACTGCTGGAGGGGTGGAAGGGAGGGCCGCTGACCAAGCCCTCCCTCAGAGGGGGAGGCCATGAATGTAGTGGTAATCATGGGTTACGTGACTTAGCGGGCCTTTGGTGATTTTTTTTGACTTGGCCTTTGGTGATTTTGTCCTCAAGAGAATGGCAGCTAGGCCTAGGTAAAATCCTATGTCTCAATGACATGTGGGATCCTCATGTCAGCTGGATATCTATTGGATATCCATGGGGAAAAACCTCTATCCATGCCCACCCCATGAGTTATTGGATATCCACCCCATGAAATCCGTGGGTATAATCAGCCCACCATACCCATGCCCATTGGGTCGGATATCCGTGGATAACCGAATCCATGGATAAAACTGCCATCCTCAGGAATGATAAGTATAGTACTTTTGTGGGTAAATTGATATAAAATAATCAAGATGACATAAGCAAGGGTGAACTTGCCTGGTGACTGCGAGATAATGCAGTTCGACGTGTTGGATGGAACCTGGACCTCGGGTTCTATAAAGAAGCATCATTGTCCGGTAACGACAATGTTATAAGATCCAAACGATGCATGCATGGTTGCATTATTTCATGTTGAATCCCTTACCCCGACATGATTATTAAGATTTTAGGTTTGAGTTAAGTATTTGTGCCTTTGGCGGTACTTTATAATTCTTTAAGTACTTTAATATTGTTTCCTTTTCTAATAAGAAAAGAATTGCAAAATAGTTGATATTTTCCTTTGGAAAATATTGGTTTCAAATAAAGAATTTAAAAAATAGGGTTTTCTTCATTTTGGAAATATTAATGAATTTTGAATTATTAAGATATTTCCCCTTTTGGAAAATCTTGATCATTAAAAGAAATGACTTGGAATAATAGAATTCCTTTTGAAAATATTAGAATAACAATTATTTGAATTCATTAAGAATTTTCCTTGATTTTTTTAAATCCAAGGAAAATTGCAATTTAAAAATAAAAGTTCATATTTAATTCCAAAAAATTCAAAATTTGAAATTTTGCAGTAAATTCCATTTCTTATTTTATTCTTGTTAAGAATAATTTCTTATTCATTAAACCTATTTTTCTTGGATTTTTAGAGGTATTTTTCATTTATTATTATTTGGTAAATTTCATAAGTTATCTATAAAATGAAAAAGACAAAAATACCCCCTGGCCCAATTGGGCCAGCCCACCAACGTGGTCCATTTGGACAGCCCACTAAGGCCTGCCCAAAACTATTCGGTGGAACCGAACCCCTTCGGCCCACCTCACTCTCTCTCGTGAAACCCCTCTCTCGCGAAACCCTAACTCCCGTGGTGATTCGGTGGCGACGTCGCCGCCACCATGGCTGCCACCTTGCTAGGGCTCGCCGTGGTGCTCAGACGACTCAGCACGCGTTGGCGCGTCTGCTCATCCGCGTAGATCTGTCGATTTCTTCCTCGACCGTGCGTGCGCGTGCGTGACGCCCGCAGTCGCCGACGGATCCATGGCGATCTCCGTCGATCTGTGGTTCCTCGCCAACCCTAGGTTTTCGCCGCCCTCTCTGGTGGTGTGCGTGGCCTGGCACGGCTTGGCCGCGATCTAGCGTCGCCGTGGTTGGTTGTGCCACCGTGCCACCATTGCTGCCGCCTCGTTCTTCACCAGGTACTCCTCCTATTCCTCTTCTTCTACTTCTACACCCTCTACTCCTTCTTGATCTGTGCCTACGGCCCTACTGTGTATGCTGCTGTTGTGCTACCATGCTGCCATGCTTATTGCTATGCTGGTGTTCTTGCTATGTTGTTGTTCTTGCTGTTCTTGCTATGCTAATGTGCATGATATGCTCTACACCTAAGCCTCCTGATGCTATTCCTATGCCCACTGGCTCACTGTGTTGTGCTCATCCTATGTGTTCATGTCTATGTGATGTGCAATCGCTTACTGGTCCTTGTTCATATGCCTACTGGACTTGTTCATATGCTTACTGAACTTGTTTATTGGCCTAGGTTAGCACTACTGACACTTATGGTGTCAGTGATGCTCACCTATGCCCTGTGTAGGCTTTAGTTGATCCAATTCTTGGATCACTGCTGTTTGTGATGCTCTGCTATGCCTTGTGCTTGATCTATTTGATCTATTATATGCTAGTGGCTAATTACTGGTTAATTCATTTGCTAAATAGATGGATTACTAGCTATTGATGTCAATCATGCATGCTCATGATGCTTATGTATCTATGTGTGTGTTGTTGTTGTTGCTGTCCATAGCTCACTCGACTTGATCCAGTGGCTAGGATGCATTGGTGCATGCTGTTGTTGCCTCTCAGTGATGCTATTGCATGATTCATGCATGAATTTGTTATGTATTCATGCCTGGATGGATTAATTACTGATGAACCGCTTATGCAGTGTTGATTAATTGCCTTGCTGTGCATGATTTGATATTTTCATGATCAATTTGGAAATAATCCAAGTCTGAATCCATTTCTGGATGATGATGACTTATAATGTTAGTTAAATGGATGGTTTTGTGTTTGATGTGGCCTTAGTAGCATTGCTACTGCTTGGTTGCTCACACAGTTGGATAGATCTTGTTGGCTACTCATCTCTGCTTGCATAATAGGAAATCATAAATGATATGAAAGCCATTATGCTTGCATGTGAAGAAATCTAGGGTTTACTGATGGTTTAGTGACTAGGGTTTCACTAGGTGGTTCTTGGTAGCTGCTATTACTTGTAAACCCTCTACTGGTGCTATATGTGCATGTGTGCTTGCTTATGTGCACATCTGTGCATCTGTTCTTGCTTATGTGCACAAAAATAGTGTCTGGATGGGTTTTAGGCTCTAGTTGCTCCCTTTACTGCTAGTGATCCTTGGTCACACCAAGTGATGATCACCCATGAGCATCTGCTCATCCCACGACTTGTGTCATGCAGAAATTATGGATTGGATCCACCGGATCCTCTCCAGGTATTTAGTATACCTTGTTCCAGCTCCTAGATGGTTAAGCTCAACTGTTGTTGAGCAGTTGCTTGTGGTCTTGTTACTTGTCCTTCTCCTCCTAGCTCCTGATGATCTTGGTTAAGTTCCCATCTTTCTACTGGTTTTGGTTGGTTGGATTTTTGGATGAATAACTGGTTTTAGTATTGGCTGTTGCTGTTCTTGAGCAAGAACAGAGTTGAACTCTCACTGTTCCTGTCTGGTTGCTTGGTGAATGGTGATCTGTCGACCTGTGCATTGCTTCTAGGGTTTCTACCCTTTTATACCTGCTGTGTTTCTCCTCTTGATGTGACACACAAGCCCGGCATGGCTTGGTGACTAGGCTGTGCTTTGTTGTGCTGTTGATTGCACATCAACTCCATGAGCTGTGTGGTCACTTTGGTGAAACTTGAGCCCTGTGTGTGGCTCAGGTTTGGTCTGCCTATGGTTATCCTGGTTTTGTCCAGGTTTTGCACATGCTGACACTTGGGTTCACCCCCTGGCTAGTTACTGACTTGGTTTTAATCCCCTAGATAGTTCTTTCTCTCTATTTTGCAGGTTTCAAAGATGGAAATGATCCAAGACAAATCCTTCAAAGACATGTAGTTTAGGATTTTAGCCTAGGATTCAAATTCATGTAATCTTCTTTTTATTTTGCTTCTTATTCATCCAGTTCTTTTATAATGGATAATGTAAAGATATTGTATGTGTGTGTGTATATCAATAAAGCTCAAATTTTTCCTTATGGGCTCAATTGTAGTTGTATCATTTACTTATAAATGATTTGTATATTTATATTGCAAATTTGAAATTCAAAGAGATTTGAATTATGAAATGTATTTGAGTTATGAATTCATAATTCATATTCTATATTGTTTACCTTTTACTTCTTTAGTTTTAAATTCAATATGACTTGGCAATTCAAAATCATCTCCCAAATAAACAAGTTACAAAAGAGATCATGTCGAAATTCTTAACTCACATTGTCTAACCCTAATTGCAATTGAGAGAGAACCTCGATCCCTCTTAGGTTTTGTTGCAATAAAATTTCCCTCGTTTTGCGATGAAATGCACATCCCAATTCTAAATCTACCGTTCGATGATCCTATGTTATGGGTTATTACATCTCGTCTGATACGGTTGGAGATTCTTGCTCGACCATTTTGCAAAAACAGCCCTACACTTTTCTCTAATTAGGATGTAGTCTCCTCGGATATGTGTATAAAACCAACAAATCCTCCCGAAACACTAACCAAATCCCACACATCCAGCCGACGCCTCATCCTTACTCGAGCTCGATGCCCTCCTTCGCCGTCGGTGCCGCACCGGCCGCCTCCTCGTCGCCGGACGCACGGCGCTGCCCTCCGCCGACCACGGAGCCACCTCGCAAGGTACCAAACGACGTCATCTCCATCCCGCCGCCGCCTCCTGCGCGCGGCAACTCCGGCGGTCGGCGCTGCATTAGGCGGTTTGCCATTCGCGCGCCACCGGCGTCGGATCGGCCACCTCCTCCTCGAGTACCACCGGCGTCGGACGGGCCACCTCCTCGTCGCGCGCCACCTCGAGCCATGGTCGTACATGGCCGGGCGTCATCCAAGCTGCCGCCAGCCAGCACGGCCGATCTGCGGCGTCGCGGGTGGACGCCGGCTGCGGGCTGGATCTTCATGGATACTTTCGTTTGACTCTTCTAGATCTTATGTGGATAAATATTACTTATAACAGATTGTGAAGAACTTTATAAGATCTAAAATGGATACACAGTGCAATTTGTGAAGAACTTGTTTTGCTGTGTTAGATATCCATCTTCAATGTGTGAAGAACTTCAAAATGACGGGGTTGGATCCATGTAGCAATTTGTGAGGAACTTTATAAACAACAGAAGGACTTTTACCTAGGAATTTGATAAAATATAGGATCTTTTTGCAAATTTAGCATCACCAATCTTGATGCAATGGACGGTGGGAGATATGGTCTAGGTGCCATATCGTGCTGGAAAAATCCACGTCCACTCTTGGGTGTTAATTTTGGACATCCAAAAGTCATTTTCTAGAGTTAAATGCACACTTGGTCTTTTTTGTTAGATCAAAGATAAGCTGTGCCATATCTTTGGAACGAAATCTATTGAGCCAAGATACCTCCCAAAAGAGCACTTTCTTCCTGTTACCAATGGTAACTTTTGTAGCCAAAAGATACCACAAGTAGATTATGACGTTGCAAGGGTTTCTAGGTCCAACCCAAGGTATGGGCTCCTCGTCCGTTCATGCCATAGCCATCTGATGCGAAGTGCCAAGGATTTTTTTTTGTTGAGATTTGGAATCCCAAGTCATTCGTGATTTTTTGGATTTGCGGACCATCTCTCAATAGACTTTGCATTTACCGATGATGATCTTATTGTGCAATCGATACATATATATATATGTAATTGACAATGTAAATAGGTATAGCCATATAGAGATGTTCGTGTGAATCTAAAAAAGTATAGAGATGTTCGTGACGGAGCAGAAGGTCAAACAAAAGATGGACTAACAGCGTGCATTGATTTATGCAGAGAAAACATACTTAATGTACGTGCATTTTCTATATTAAACTTTGTATGTTCTAGAGTTCTCCAGCTAACATGATCAGACTGTTTTTGTCAAATAAAAATCTTGATCAGACTGGCACTAACCACACTAGCCAGTGTGAGCATCTTTTCCCCATTCTTCCTTGCAGCCTTGCTCGTACTGTCGTACATGCTGTCTCCCACATGCACGCAACGATAACCAAATCAAATGTTTACATGAATGTCAGAAGCATATATATCAACCATATATATGGGCAGGACAGGTCCGTCGTGTCTGCCCTGATACAGTGATATGGGTTGAGATATGAACTCCATAATAATACCTGCTGATATCTAGCTGATGTACGTGCGGCGATCTGATGCTTAATGCCATAATTATTCGTAAATATTTTCCCCAAACTTTGCATCAATAGAATTGCAACTGTGAAATACACATTTCAATCAGCATATGAAAGTTATATCAGCTCACTCTCGATTTTTATCTACTAGTCATTAACCCGTGCAGCTGCACGGCCTAGAAATTGGAGAACTTTGACAAAATTTGTTTTTGGCTTAATGTGAAAATTTAAGGTGGCTTTACCTTTGCTTTTCCAAGATTAACCCTTAGTTTATCTTGTTTATAGCAAAGAAAACAATCGCACTAATTTTTTTGTATAGCCTTCTTAAGGATTAATATGTTCTAATCGTTGTTTCTACAACTCATTATCTCTTCAGATGCAAATAATATCTGAATGAGAATGACCTAAAATACAATATTATGCTATATCGAGGTTACCATGTAACTTTTCATATTTCCCAACGTTATTTGTATTTTTCCTCTATATACTATGGATATATTCATGAACTCCATCGGAAGTAAATATAATCATGGTTTCCTAACAATCATATTTAGTGCAGTACCATAATATTATAAATCGTACAACAGGGCTACAAATACAGATTAAGAGGGCCCCTGAGGATTAATATGTTCTAATCGTTGTTTAAATACTGGGCTACAACCCATCATATCTTCAGATGTAAATAATATTTGAATGAGAATGACCTAAAATACAATATTATGCTATATGGAGGTTACCATGTAACTTTTCATATTTCCCAACGTTATTTGTATTTTTCTTCTATATACTATGGATATATTCATGAACTCCATCTGAAGTAAATATAATCATGGTTTCCTCATAATCATATTTAGTGTAGTACCATAATATTATAAATCGTACAACAGGGCTACAAATAGAGATTAAGAAGGCCCCTGGAGTACTCTCAGATATACAACAGGGAATTAATAGCAGGCATACGATTGGTCTATTTTTGTATCCTGGATGTCCCCGACAAAGAAATGGGATGTAGGATCTATTGTATAGGACGTAGCATCCAGGGGTATATATGATGCCCCCCTGCGGAGCTACCACGTTCGTTTGGATTCGTGGCCATCCGATGGCGCATCCAGCGAATCTCAACCGTCCACGCGTTTTAACCAGAGTGATATAAAAAGTTCAACTCATGGTGAGAACCCTAACCGCACCCGCGCCTGCCCCTCCGTTCCTCATCCTCGCGGGAGGCGGCGGCTGCACCTCCACGTCGTTCCTCCTCCTCCTCTTCGCTGCACCTCCGCCTCCCACCTCTCCCCTCTCGTTTCTCCCCCTCCTTCGTCTCTCTCGATGGCCCCTTGTCGACCTGCGCGCGAGCGTCGGTGTCTGCACGAGCAGGGCGCCGTTCTTGGGCGCGGGAACCACGTAAGGCGCGAGCTGGGCGTCGTGCTTGGACGCACGACCCCTCTGCCCCGCCCACCGCCGCCACAAGTTGCCGGGAGGAGCCCTCCAGAGACCCGTTGCCACGCCGACCTTCAGGCTGCGTCGAGTGACGAGTCCCCACGTCGGAGCACTGCGTCTCCTCGACGCTCTCGACTCTACGTCGACCTCCAAACCTCCAACCTTTTTGGATTTGATGGTATGTTCTGGGCTAGGTCGGTGGTGTTCCTCCTCTCTCTGTCTATTTAATCCCCCAAATCTTATATGTTTATGCAAATTCTATGTATTGTGCCTACAAGTTGTTTGACAAAATTCCAAGCAGGCCGTTCTCAAAATTCCAAGTAGTAAGGAGATGGAGAAGCAGCACTACAAAGATCCCAGGTTTCTCCCTCACTCTCTCACAATCTCACCGCCACTTGCCGTGGCTCGAGTCCCCACTCGCGCATTTTCTCTTGTGATAGATAGCTCTTGCAAATGCAGGTCAAGATAAGATACAAGGGGAAAGTTCAGGTACACATCTTCGAAGAGTTTCCATCCACGATCGCATTAGTCCAAAGCCCGGGTTAAGTTGCTCGTTGTCCTTTGTTTGCTCATATGCAATACGGGATTCGAGAATAGCACTCCACCAGCCTATATGAATTGGCACGCTAGGACTTGGGAAAACTATAATAGTGCAAAGATTCGAGGATCGCCATTATTTTTCAATGCTTACATTACTATTGTACCTCCACTTTTCTTGCATATCGGGATGCTATATTTCAATGGGTTGTGGGAACTTGAGTGCCGTGAAAGGTTTGCCTTTTGACATAAAAGAACAACCATAAGAGAATGCTGGAAGAAATATCTAATTATAAAAGATCTGCTGGCTATGCAGTTGGTGATAACATGTTGCAAAAATGATCATAGTATGATGACATTGAAATATAAAAATACTCTACTTTAGAGTGTGGCCCGAGTGAAACTATTATATGCATTTTATTATTGTAAGCATTCACTACTGAATTTATTTTGGTAGTAGTGAAAGGTCTCATTGAATTTATGGATTTTTCTCATCGTGAGAGTAACTAGAAGAGGAATAGTTTTTCAGTTAATCATTGTTTACTAACCAACCGAGTAACACTTGCAGCTATGCGTATGCGCTTTTAGTAAATATTCTCTATCGTAGATATTAGAGGCTCTTTTATATCCACGGTTTGAGGTTCTTTAAGGATAAATTCTAATTATCGGGTGTACGGTATCATTGTATTCGGCAAAACATGATATTGCTGTTCAAAGCTTACGAGAACATATGTACTGCAATTAAGTGCATTTATCCGTGAAATTGAGAAAGTCATCTCTCGGTGCTTTCTCGGCTATGTGATTCATGCCGGATATACATATAATCATATTTAGTTTGACAGATCACTGCACGCTTTAGGTTAGTCAAAGGACGTGAATATTTTATATTAAGACAGTTCTAATAAAATTTGTTTATGATAATATTTTCTTGATCTATGAAATTTCATCTATGCTCAAATGTTTGGTCTTTGTTCTGTTTTAGGTGTTTGAAATCTAGCCAATTAACCGGTGAGTTCATAATAATTGGAAAGCAGTCGAATGCTTCGGGTTAACTTTTGCATTGTCAGAACATGGCTTAAAACTATGCTCTGCTGATTGGTTGTAATTTTTTACCTTCATTCAGTAATTTCCTACAAATTTGAAAGATCGTTTAAAGGAGCCACAACGTTATCTACCTGCGTGCTCCTTACCGATGGCGCCCCTTGAAGTAAGATCTGGGTTGTCATGTGTTTCTTCCTTAAGATTCAGAATACTTGGGATGTGATGTACCTCTTATGTCAGTTAGATCTTGCCTAGGATCCTGCTGATGGCGGAAGTGTTTGCCTCCCTACATGTTTGGAGTATGATATGTAGATGCTTTTGTATATCTGTGTTGATGATTGTTTTCTAGAGCAGATTTTTGCGACTTCATTCTACTTCTATATCTCTGACTTTTGCATAATAAATGCAAGTATTTATGAACCAATTTTTTGTGCTGCTTCGCATGCGGGTGATATGTTTACACTTTTTCTTGGATTTGAGATTCTATCCCAGCCTTGGTAAGCTTTAGGCTTTGATGTAAGTTTATAGTATTAAATTGGCGGTTAACTTTCTCTTATGCTGAGTGGCTAAATGTGCTTAGGTTAGAACTCAAATTGCTCTTATATTCAGATTATTATCCGTGGGTGAAATTATTAGTGGGGATTTCCTATTGAAATATTATATTTTCATGGTTATTACTACAGATATCAAACTGAATCAGCTTCACTTTAGGTTAATATTGAGACTGCTGCTACATTTCCTTTTTGGTCATGTTTCCTCTCTTTATAGTTAGCTTTTGCTACCTGCCGCTTGTGTTCTGTCTGCACATACATTTCTCTTGGTCTAGGTGATATTTGTTGTTGGTGATACAAGCCCACTCGGTTTTGGGCTGCTTTCTATTTTTGGGGTTTTTCTCAGATCAGTTCTTCTTCGTTTTATAATTTTTTTGCTGATGGATTTCCTTTTAGTCCTCTTCCTTTTTTTCCCTCATTTTGATCATCATATTCTTGATTTTGAGTGCTTCTTCTTCATTTTATTTCTCCTCTTTTATCTTTTGTTTAGAGTTCTTTGCTTGTGGTTCTGTTTCATCTTTTCTTCTCTCTTTGCTTCATCTTTTCTACCACTTTGTTCTTTTTGTTCGTTTCTGGCGGCTCGGCTCTTGTGATGCTGCTCTATCCTCGCTTGCATCGCCGATTACTTGCTTTTCTATTCTTCTATTTATTTTTTTCTAGGTACTCGTGTTGCGGAAGATCGCTGTCTTGGGCCGCCGCTGGTGCTTTCCTTGGTTCAAATTCCTGCTTTGTTTGTGTTGAGTTTTCCCCTTCAAGCTTTTAGTCAGCCAGATAAATAGTTTGTCCTTCCTAAGTGAGTAGAGTGTTAGTGAGTTCTCGTTAAATACTCGGTCCTTGTTACGTGAGTAGAGTGCAACCGAGTTACGTTAATTTCGGTGTACGGAAATTATTGTTTCCATTCTATGTACAGCTTGCTTTTTTCACCATTAATTAACTACTCTAGAGTTCCACTCCTCCATCCGATAATAAGAAAAAGGTTGATACTTATATTTATTAGGCATGGTTCTCATTCTTCGAACTGGTTTTATATTTGAGTTACACTAACATGATTGAATTTCGTCCGGTTTAATCTCGTTGCATTGTTAGCTGGACTGGATTTTATTTGAGGCAGACTAGCACGACTGAATTTATTCCAGTTTAATCTGCTGCATAGTTAAGTGGAGTGAATTTATTTCAGTTTAATCTACCATGAGCTATGTATTGAATGGTCAGAATTGTTTGAGGTACATTGTAATCAACGGTTTTCATTGTTTCAGGTTGTGGGCTGATGCAGGTTGTTGTTTGTTGCGACTGTTCCTCGACGAGTAGTTGCCTTTCTTCGTCTTACACCACTGCGTGTATACCCTTCCTCATTCTGTTCATTCACACATTTATATGCTCTCTTTCTAATCAACTGGACCTAGGTTTGTTTTCACGGATTTGATCTTCATGTGTTAGTTCATCTACATGAAGTTACTTTGTTCAGTCCAAATATCCTCTCGCATTTTGTATAGCGATGGCAAGACTATTATTGTCTCATTTGTGCCAAGAGTGTCTTTCTCCAGGAATCACCGCTTTGAATTGGGTCTGAACGTGTGCTTCAGTCGGCATGCATCTTCGGTTGAGTCTGAAGAGGTGATTTTTTTTTGTACATTAAACAACCGCGCTGACATGATACAATTTCAGTGCAATACAATGTTCATGGTAAATGATATTAAGTCCAGCCAAGAGCCATGAAACAAGATGATAAGACAAATCTAGAAGCTTTTTAGACCAGATTCGGAAACACATGTAGGAAATCCTAATTTTCCTCGCAAATACTATGTCCTAAATAGCTAGGCATGAAACCATATAGATAATTGTCCGAACATATGCAGCCATGTTTTTGTTTGTTATATATTGGTAGGGTTAAATAACCTAATCTCATTTCCTGTCGCCTATGCAGTCCTGGCCTAATCTAAAACATGCTACTATGTATTAATGTTATCCCTCTCCTCTGGCTCAAATTTAAAACTTTTTTTCTTTCGTCATAACTGTTTAGGATTGAGATATAAACCTGGCAGTATTCTGCCTATAGTTAGTGTATTGCGTAAGGTAAGGGTGCTGATTTGTTTCTTATGGACTCTTCAATATATGTCTTGGCTTCACATGACATGCAACACGCCTTATGACGAAAAACGCCTGGTCGATCGCTGGCACACAGCCAGCGGAACACTCCCAAGGCGATGCAAAAAGGGATGGCAACCGCGACGATGTTGGTGCCTGGATGATTTGAAAACATCGCAACACCTGTCTTCGAAGGAGCGTCACCCTCCATTCGGGACCTGTGTGCCGGGATCAAAGAAGAGGCAAGGTCATGGACCACGGCAGAGCAAACAGAGCTCGTAGATGTCTTGCCTACAACCTCGGGATGTCACTAATTTCAGATTCCGTAATAACGCCGTGTAAACCTTTTAGGGAGCGTGTAACAAACTTACATCTATTCAATGAAATGAAACGCAAAGATTCCTTTGTGTTCTCTCGAAAAATATATTATGTAGGTGTGCCTGTTAGCCGATGATCCAAATCATCCAACTTCTCCATCCACCATGGCTCCAACACATAAGAGGTTGCTTCCATTTTTAG
>NW_025901537.1:0-15501 GCF_022539505.1 Lolium rigidum
AAAGAGAATGAAAAAACAAAGCACATAGCATTCTTATGTCATATGTATAGTAAGCATTCAAGTTGATAAACAAGGTCTAGACATATTCAAACCAGAAAAATCATGTATATATCTACCCCTAAAACCCTAAACTCTGTCTTATGAAGTCAATCATGAAGAGAAGTGGTTTTGGGTTTCAAACATGGAAATTTCAAGAACCTCCCAAAAGATTTATTTTAGAGTGACTAATAAGGATCCATGCTTACCTTTTCATTTTCATGTTTTAAACTTGTTTAAATCTTTGTCAAACCTAGGATTTGACCAAGATTCAAATGGGCATAAAAATTCAAAAAAAAAATGAAAAACCAAAGCACATAGCCTAGCTTCTTATATATGCCATATAGTAAGCACTCAAGTTGATAAACAAAGTCTAGACATATTCAAACCAGAAAAATCATGTATCTACCCCTAACCCTAAACTTTGTCTTAATTATGAAGTCAAGCACGAAGAGAAGTCGTTTTGGGTTTCAAACATGGACATTTAAAAAACCCTCCCAAAAGCTTCATTGTGGTGTGTCGTACTAAGAAGGATACATGCTTACATTTTCAACAACCCCCCTAAAAGCTTCATTATAGAGTGACTAAGAAGGATCCAGTCTGGCGGGCTTACCTTTTATTTTCTTGTTTTAAACTTGTTCAAAATTCGGTCAAACCTAGGATTTGACCAAGATTCAAAATGTGCATCAAAATTCAAAAAAAATTATAAGAATTAAAAACCAAATTAAAGCACATAGTGTTCTTATGTCATATAGTAAGCATTAAAGTTGATAAACAAGGTCTAGACACATATTCAAACAAGACAAATCATGTATCTATACCCCTAACCCCTAAACTCTATCTTATGAAGTCAACAACATGAAGAGAAGTGGTTTTGGGTTTCAAACATGGAAATTTCAAAAACCTCCCAAAAGCTTCATTTTAGAGTGACTAAGAAGGATACAGGCTTCCCCTTTTCATTTTCATGTTTTATACTTGTTTAAATCTTGGTCAAACCTAGGATTTGACAAAGATTCAAATGTGCATCAAAATAAAAAATCAGAAAAATTAAAAACCAAAGCACATAGTTTTCTTATGTCATATAGTTAGCATTAAAGTTGATATAAACAAGGTCTAGATATATTCAAACAAGAAAAATCATGTATCTACCCCTAACCCTAAACTTTGTATGTCTTATGTAGTCAAGCATGAAGAGAAGTGGTTTTGGGTTTCAAACTTGGAAATTTCAAGAACCCCCAAAAGCTTCATTTTAGAGTGACTAAAGGATCCAGGTCGGGCTTACCTTTTATTTTCATGTTTTAAAATTGTTCAAATCTTGGTCAAACCGTACCTAGGATTTGATCAAGATTCAAAAATGGGCATAAAATTTCAAAAAAAAAATGAAAAACCAAAGCATATAGCCTTCTTATGTCATATAGTAAGCACTCAAGTTGATAAACAAGGTCTAGACATATTCAAACCAGAAAAATCATGTTTCTACCCCTAGCCCTAAACTTTGTCTTATGAAGTCAAGCACGAAGAGAAGTCGTTTTGGATTTCAAACATGGAAATTTCAAAAACCTTCCCAAAAGCTTCATTTTGGAGTGACTAATTAAGAAGGATACAGGCTTACCTTTTCATTTTCAAGTTTTAAACTTGTTTAAATATTGGTTAATAAGCCTAGTGATGCGGCCTAAGGCCACGTGGGTTGCCCGATCTCACGAATTGACCGAGGGAAAGGCGGGGGAGAGGAAGAACACGAAGAACACGGCGAAGAACACGATGAACACACGCGAACGCACGCAACACAACCCGATACAATTCCGGTTTACTCCCGATAGCCCGAACCACTATCACGATAGAATCCCTCAAGGAGAGACACGAGGTAGAATCCCCGAGAGAAAGACCGATATACGATCTATGGAGTCACACGTGTGAGAGACCGCGGTAGAATCACAAGTGCGAAAGATAAATCATATAAGGAGTGCCTTGATACAACTCATAGATTTGTGTCTAAGAGAGGAGGGGGTTTCCCTAATCCCGGAGGGATGGTGGAGGCATAAGCCAAGTTATCACTCAAGTTATGTCTTTCCAAATGAAGGGGGAGGTGGGAGCCTATATATAGGGAGCCACAAAAGGAGGGGTAGTTTAGGCATACAAAGGGATAAAGGGTTCAGATTTGATGCTCTTTGCAGTGGGGCGGTAGTGCCGGCGCAGGTAGGGCGACAGGGCCGTCATCCTCAGGTGTAGTGGTAGGGCGGCAGTGCCGATGGAGATGGGCGGTAGTGCCGGTCGTCCTAAACGGCAGTGCCGGCCTTCGCGGCGCGTCCCCTTCTCCTTGACGATCTCTTCCATGCTTCCCATGACCCTGACGTTGACCTTGAGTCCTCGAGCCTCCATGGCGTCATCCACTTCCTCCATACTCGGCGATGCATAACTATCATGGTCATATGACGTAGGATGAAGTAGCATACCGTTCAGGAGAGACATTTGTAGGAACGCATAAAGGAGAAGATTCACCTTTGCGTGACGTGTAGATGTTGACGCACATGATGCGGTGGAGACCGAAGGTCGCCCCGTATCATCTCCCCCACTTGAAAAAGAGTCGTCCTCGACGATAACTCATCATGAACGTGTAGAGGAGGTAGATAACACGAATGCTTTATTGTTGCTTCACTTGTCAAGAGCCCTATCAATAGCACAAGAAAAGCCAAGCAACACTCAAAGCATAGCCAATGTTCCACGGTTTTAGCAAGAGAGCGTAAGTAGAAGGAGGTCACCTTAGCAAGATGTCGGTGTACTCTCATTGAGAGATCTTGTGTAGTCGAAGTGTGGGGTTTAACCCATTCGTTGACGCTCATCCACAAGTCGCTTGTACCTTCACACAACAAAGACCAAGCAAAGTATATGTGTGCGTGATAGAGGAGCATATCATCAATGACATGTCCATTCATGTTCACAACACCGTTAGCACAACACAAATATATCAAGAATAATGCATATGCAAGGTCAATGTGTAAGAACTCCGTATGGACATCTTCCAAATGCGGAAACACAAAATCTCCAAATTGTGAGACGACTATGATGTCCATCTCATGTAGAAACTCATGTGCATTATTGCACTCAAGGCATCGGAAAGAGAAATTGTTCAACATCCTTGAAGCGATAAGAGGAGAATTTGGCAAAAACACATAAGGGAGAGTGTCCAAAGTATCATCAACATGTGTGCACACAAACCATCGGAAAGAGAAATTGGTCCTCATATTTGTGGCAACACTAACGATAAGAATCACATCATCATGCTTGCAAAAGAACCATAAGAAAGAGAAATTGTTCGGCCTGTTCAATGCAAAGCATGGGAAAGGTATTAGAGCCGGGTTCGATCTTGTACTTACTTGTATTATGCTCTCAAGAGCTCGTTTGGTCAACTCGTGCTCAATCGAGGTTGACCTTGTCTTCCGTGTACCTACACACACAATAGGCAAAGCAAAGAACGTGTGTGCATGGTATATGAACACATCATCCATCATGATGGTCCATTTCTTTTGCACATCACCATTAGCATTAAGCAATTTACCATAGTAGATGTGGTGAATATGCCGAGTAAACATGGGAACATGCTCAACATGGATATATGCAAAGTCTCCAAAATGTGAGAGAGCTATGGGGGCAATCTCATTCACAAGCATATTAACATCATTGCAAACCAAGCATTGGAAAGAGTAAGTGTTCAATATTTTGGTTGCATTAATGGGAGAATATTGCAAGCATGTAGCACAAAACATGTTCAAGTTTGTATCATAGCATGGCATGGTCAAATTGTCACAAGCAACTAATTCCACATGATCAACAATAGTGGTATCACAAGGGAAAGTGAAAGAAGCATATGACATAGCAATAGGATCATCCAACTCATGCAAGCACTCACAAATCATCATGTCCACTAGTGGGATCATGGCATCATCAACACCCATATAGGTACCTTTGTAGTCCCGCTCATATGAGGTAGGTGTTGTGGAAGAGGTAGGCTCGATGTGGCCTCCATGTTCATCTTCAATCAAGCATGGTGTGATATCATCATCTTCATGCACCATGTACATCTTCTCCATGATCGGCGTCTCGTCATCCATGGGACCTAATGAGACACAAGGAAACACACTAGAGGTAGAGGGTAAGTTGTTAGAATTCGAAATGGTCTCACATGACCTATCAACTACCACTCTCATCTCACTTGGTGTATCACTCATGCTCTCGAAGTGGAGGCACTCATCAAGCTCACATATAGTGGAGTCACTCATCTCACATATAGTGGAGTCGCTCATCTCACATATAGTGGAGTTCCTCATCTCCATGGCAATGGCGTCGTCGATGTCCGAGCAACCTAGCAAAGAGGAAGACAACACAAGAGGAGTAGAGGTTAAGTTGTTAGAAATCAAAACGTCCTCACTCAACTCATGGGGTGTGTCACTCTTGCTCTCAAGGTGTTTGAAGTATGCGTTGCACTCGGCTTTATCTTTGGGTGTCATTTGGGCTTCTCGAGCATCTAGCTCGGCGAAGTACGCTCTCATCTCGGCTTGCTCTTGTGGGGTCATCATGTATATCTCGCTAGGATAGGTGTATATGTATGGTGGAAGGAAAACTACACAAGTATCCCACCTTTCAAGAAAGTATCGGAAAAATGGTTCAAGTCAAGAGCAAAGTCGAAATGTATCGGGGTTACTCACACACACACTCAAAGCACACGCAAAAGGCTAAGAACTCTATATGTGGTGGGTAAGGGGTGGATAGCAAATGAAAAAGATCAACGGAAAAGTCTATTGTCAAATGTGGGTAAGATCCAAAGTCAAATGTCAAAAGTGGTGATCTATGTCAAGGAAACACGGAAACACACACAGGAAGATCAATGGGGTTAGCGCGACCAAGGAAGTGAGCGAAGTAACAAGATGGTCCTAACGAAGACTATAAGCTCGGTGTCACGCCAACACAAGAGAGACGGTAGCTCGGTTGCATAAGAGGGAAGCAACAAGATTTGCACAAATGTCACTCTTCTCTTTTCTCTCTTAGTGCGCACAAGCTCTGCACTTCTCGGTATCGGTGGACACACACTCTTTCCTATATCGTTTTTTTTCTCTTTTTTTTTTCACTTTTTTTCTATGCTTAGAAGCTTTATTTTTCTCTATTATATGTCGCACTTTTCTTCTTTTGTGTATCTTTCTCACCGAGCTTGCTTTGGAGCTTTGCTCAACTCAACGCACACACACAAACCCTCTCACGGTCGTGACACTTGTGCAATGCTTCGCAACACTCGGAAAGCCACTCTCAATGGGATAGGTACACAAAGAAAGAAACGGCTACAAGGGGTAGGCGAGGCAAGTTATACCTATTGACGTTAGGCGGTGTCAAGCACACGAACTTGCGATGGCGAAGTGGTGGTGTCGAAGTGGCGAAGATGCGCCGAAATCCGGGGTGCCGATGCCGTTGTCGCGGTGTTGATGTAGGCGCGGAAGCGGTTCTCACGGACCAAAGGCACTCCAAAACGGAAACCGGGCAAATTAAGTCAATGCCCGAATAGTTGGGTCAAAACGAGCGGTCAAAAGTTGGGCTCCAAAAATCGTCAAAAATTAGAGATGGAATATGTGGAGTATTTGGGGGATGCTGTTAAAATTTGGAGTCAAACGGACTCCGAAAAGTTGTCAAAATTTGGGGCAAAAAGTGGAGTCAAAATTGCGAAATCCGGTCATGGGGCCGGTTTGACCGGATCCTGGGCCGGACCATCCGGTGCCGTCCGGTTTTGCTCCGGTCCGAGCTGTTTTTCCCGGTTGCCGGCCGGTTTGGCTCCGGTTTCAACCGGGTGCTTGCTGAATTCTGTGGGCAAAGCGCGATGGGAAATCAGGGGCAAGCTCGTGCGGTGCTGTGCGCGCGGGTGGTCGGCCGGCCGGCTAGGGAATTAGCTGCTGCGTGGGGATGGATGAGAATCAAGCACGTGAGCTGAGCGGGCCGGCGGCGAGCTGGGCGGATGAGCAGCGGACTGGCGCGTGCGGGAGTGGTGAGTAGCGTGGTGGCGGCTGGCCGAGGCGAGCGTGGTGGCGCGCGCTGTGCTGCTGCAGGCGGGTCTGGCGGATGCGCGTGAGGATGCTGGGCGGCGTGGTGCATGCGCGCGCGATGCGTAGAGGGCGTGGCGCGCTTCTTGCGGCCGGGACGGTGGCGGGACCAAGATGCGGCGCGAGCTCAAGCTGGGCCTTGGCCGGGGAGCGGGTAGACTGCCGGTGTGGTCGGGGGCGCGCAGTGCGGCGAGCTGGCCTGGCGAGCGCGTATGCAGGGGGAGGCGGATCGAGCGAGCGGGCGGCGCTGTCGGCAGCAGTTGGGCTGAGGCGCGGTGGGCCAAGGCGGCTGCAGGCAAGGGTGCCGGCGTACGAAGAACTTGACGAGTTGTTCTTCAGGAGCACGGAAAAATGGACAGAATTTCGTCAATTCCGAGCAGAATAGGAAGAATTGGAGCGCGAAAATTTAAGGGATTGTAGATCAACCACTATAACATCAGATCCGTGGACCAAAACCACAAAAAACTCAACAAATCCAGAGATCCAAATTCGAGCTATTTTTTGGGGCAAAATTTTTGGAAAAATTTTTGGGCGAAAATTGGTGAAATTGGGGGGTCAAATTCGTGGCAACATGTGCTCTGATACCATATGATGCGGCCTAAGGCCACGTGGGTTGCCCGATCTCACGAATTGACCGAGGAAAGGCGGGGGAGAGGAAGAACACGAAGAACACGGCGAAGAACACGATGAACACACGCGAACGCACGCAACACAACCCGATACAATTCCGGTTTACTCCCGATAGCCCGAACCACTATCACGATAGAATCCCTCAAGGAGAGACACGAGGTAGAATCCCCGAGAGAAAGACCGATATACGATCTATGAAGTCACACGTGTGAGAGACCGCGGTAGAATCACAAGTGCGAAAGATAAATCATATAAGGAGTGCCTTGATACAACTCATAGATTTGTGTCTAAGAGAGGAGGGGGTTTGGTGGAGGCATAAGCCAAGTTATCACTCAAGTTATGTCTTTCCTAATGAAGGGGGAGGTGGGAGCCTATATATAGGGAGCCACCAAAGGAGGGGCAGTTTAGGCATACAAAGGGATAAAGGGTTCAGATTTGATGCTCTTTGCAGTGGGGCGGTAGTGCCGGCGCAGGTAGGGCGACGGGGCCGTCATCCTCGGGTGTAGTGGTAGGGCGGCGGTGCTCGGATGGAGATGGGCGGTAGTGCGGTCGTCCCGAACGGCGATCGTCGGCCTTCGCGGTGCGTCCCCTTCTCCTTGACGATCTCTTCCATGCTTCCCATGACCCTGACGTTGACCTTGAGTCCTCGAGCCTCCATGGCATCATCCACTTCCTCCATACTCGGCGATGCATACCTATCATGGTCATATGACGTAGGATGAAGTAGCATACCATTCAGGAGAGACATTTGTAGGAACGCATAAAGGAGAAGATTCACCTTTGCGTGACGTGTAGATGTTGACGCACATGATGCGGTGGAGACCGAAGGTCGCCCCGTATCACCTAGGATTTGACCAAGATCAAATGGGCATAAAAATTCAGAAAAAATAAAAAAAAATGAAAACCAAAGCACATAGTATTATTATGTCATATAGTAAGCATTCAAGTTGATAAACAAGGTCTAAACAACAAACTAGACAAATCATGTATCTACCCCTAACCCTAAATTAACTCTTGTCTTATGAAGTCAAGCATGAAGAGAAGTGGTTTTGGGTTTCAAACATGGAAATTTCAAAAAACTCCCAAAAGCTTCTCATTTTAGAGTGACTAAGAAGGATTCAAGCTTACCTTTTCATTTTCATGTTTTAAACTTGTTCAAATCTTGGTCAAACTTAGAATTTGACCAACATTCAAATGGGCATAAAAATTGGGAGGAAGGGTATGAATTACAATTCAAAAAAACAAGGTAACTTAAATACTTGGATGCCCCAAAGATGTGTGGAAGCCCAAAACAATGGCAAAACATGTGCGCACGCTGCATCCAATTCAAGTAGAACACATAGTAGGCATCGATAGTTTGACCTAAATTTGAAATCAAAGAGAAGGTGGTTAGAAAAAATCGAAATTGGCAAAGCAAAGCATGAAATCATAAATTTGTGATGCACTATAGCTATGAAAAGTATCAAACAATGCATACCAAAATGATTTTTAGAGGAATACTAGTTCAACTTATTTTAATTTTATATTAGTAGCCCAAAATCGAACTAGTAGTTGGATATTTTGGAACTTGATCTGTAGTAGTGGGCAAAACCCTAGTTTAACCTATTTAATCATAGATTCGTAGGTCGATTTTTCTACTTTTTTATTATTACTATGCAGCACATGTGTGTTTGCCCGTCGAGTGAAACTCGGAGGAAGAGGGATCACTCGGAAGGAGAGAAGAAGGGAGAGAATTATGGTGTCTCCCCTTTTTCGTGTGATGATGTTGACTTTTGTGCAGGGTTTGTCAGTGAGCAGGAGCGAGCGAGCGAGCGAGGCCGAGAATGAGAGAGATTTGTTTTTTTTTGTGAGAGGGACAACCGAAGGATCCAGAAGGACCCACATACTTCCGATACGCATCCTGATGCGTCTTCTCTTGACAAAGAAAATGGCTGGGAGTTTGCGTACCTATTGCACGTGACTTGTGCTCACTGAAGTGTGGGACCTCACGCATGGGCACCACACGTAAGTGACAGACCTGTTGATGTAAAAACTCGGTTGATTGTTATACTACTACATTTATACAAAGTTTCCTATGGATTCAAGGGTACGAAAGCCAAGTTAAATCATTTACATGACATTATTTTTTCCATGAAGCCAAGTTAACTCATTTATCAATTGGTACATTTTGTAGTGACTAAGAAGGATCCAGGCTTACTTTTTCATTTTCATGTTTTAAACATGTTTAAATCTTGGTCAAACCTATGACTTGACCAAGATTCAAATGGGCATAAAAATTCAAAAAAAAATCAAAAAAAAA
The DNA here is from genome assembly GCF_022539505.1 of Lolium rigidum. NCBI lineage: Eukaryota > Viridiplantae > Streptophyta > Magnoliopsida > Poales > Poaceae > Lolium > Lolium rigidum. Next base: position 9,046 of record NW_025901537.1, read on the forward strand.
GAAAAAACAAAAGCACGCCGTCTTCCTATGTCATATAGTAAGCATTCAAGGTGATAAACAAGGTCTGGCATATTCAAACCACAAAAATCATGTATCTACCCCCTAACCCTAAACAAGGATCCGGGCTTACCCTTTTCATTTTCATGTTTTAAACTTGTTCAAATCTTGGTCAAACTTAGGATTTGACGAAGATTCAAATGGGCGTAAAAATACTTAGAAAAATCATGTACGTATCTACCCCAAACCCTAAACTCTATCTTACGAAGCCAAGCATGAAGAGAAGTGGTTTTGGGTTTCAAACATGGAAATTTCAAAAACCTCCCAAAAGCTTCATTTTAGAGTGACTAAGAAGGATCCATGCTTACCTTTTATTTTCATGTTTTAAACATGTTCAAATCTTGGTCAAACCGTACGTACCTAGGATTTGACCAAGATTCAAATGGGCATAAAAATTCAAAAAAAAATGAAAAACCAAAGCACATAGCCTAGCTTCTTATATATGTCATATAGTAAGCACTCAAGTTGATAAACAAAGTCTAGACATATTCAAACCAGAAAAATCATGTATCTACCCCTAACCCTAAACTTTGTCTTAATTATTAAGTCAAGCACGAAGAGAAGTCGTTTTGGGTTTCAAACATGGACATTTAAAAAACCCTCCCAAAAGCTTCATTGTGGTGTGACGTACTAAGAAGGATACATGCTTACATTTTCAACAACCCCCCTAAAAGCTTCATTATAGAGTGACTAAGAAGGATCCAGTTCGCGGGCTTACCTTTTATTTTCTTGTTTTAAACTTGTTCAAATCTCGGTCAAACCTAGGATTTGACCAAGATTCAAAATGTGCATCAAAATTCAAAAAAAATTATAAAAATTAAAAACCAAATTAAAGCACATAGTGTTCTTATGTCATATAGTAAGAATTAAAGTTGATAAACAAGGTCTAGACACATATTCAAACAAGACAAATCATGTATCTATACCCCTAACCCCTAAACTCTATCTTATGAAGTCAACAACATGAAGAGAAGTGGTTTTGAGTTTCAAACATGGAAATTTCAAAAACCTCCCAAAAGCTTCATTTTAGAGTGACTAATATATATAAGAAGGATCCATGCCTGCTTACCACCTTTTCATTTTCATATTTTAAACTTGTTTAAATCCGTGCCAAATTAAACCAAGGATTTGACCAAAAGATTCAAATGGGCATAAAATTTAAAAAAAATCGGAAAAATGAAAAACAAAAGCATATAGTCTTCTTATGTCATATACTAAGCATTCAAGTTGATAAACAAGGTTTGGACATGCATATTCAAACCTAGGCAAATCATGTATCTATCCCCTAGCCCCTAAACTATATCTTATGAAGTCAAACATGAAGAGAAGTGGTTTTGGGTTTCAAACATGAAAATTTCAAGAACATCCCAAAAACTTCATTTTAGAGTGACTAAGAAGGATACAAGCTTCCCCTTTTCATTTTCATGTTTTATACTTGTTAAAATCTTGGTCAAACCTAGGATTTGACAAAGATTCAAATGTGCATCAAAATAAAAAATCAGAAAAATTAAAAACCAAAGCACATAGTTTTCTTATGTCATATAGTTAGCATTAAAGTTGATATAAACAAGGTCTAGATATATTCAAACAAGAAAAATCATGTATCTACCCCTAACCCTAAACTTTGTATGTCTTATGTAGTCAAGCATGAAGAGAAGTGGTTTTGGGTTTCAAACTTGGAAATTTCAAGAACCCCCAAAAGCTTCATTTTAGAGTGACTAAAGGATCCAGGTCGGGCTTACCTTTTATTTTCATGTTTTAAAATTGTTCAAATCTTGGTCAAACCATACCTAGGATTTGATCAAGATTCAAAAATGGGTATAAAAATTCAAAAAAAAATTGAAAAACCAAAGCATATAGCCTTCTTATGTCATATAGTAAGCACTCAAGTTGATAAACAGAAACCAGAAAAATCATGTTTCTACCCCTAGCCCTAAACTTTGTCTTATGAAGTCAAGCACGAAGAGAAGTCGTTTTGGATTTCAAACATGGAAATTTCAAAAACCTTCCCAAAAGCTTCATTTTGGAGTGACTAATTAAGAAGGATACAAGCTTACCTTTTCATTTTCATGTTTTAAACTTGTTTAAATATTGGTTAAGCCTAGGATTTGACCAAGATCAAATGGGCATAAAAATTCAGAAAAAATCAAAAAAAATGAAAACCAAAGCACATAGTATTATTATGTCATATAGTAAGCATTCAACACTACAAGAAAAGTTGCCATGGCCGACGAAGTTGAAGTCGCGCCGTGGTTGCTGGTGTACCATGGCCGACGATTTTGGTCCCTCCGTGGTGCATGTCAAAACTTTTTTTTTCTCGTTTTTGAGGCCACCTAGCCCGACGAAAGCGGCCAAAACGTCGCGTATGGTGGCCCGGGACGTGGTGCATCGCGAATTCTCGGGTTCGCCGGCCGAGTCAACGCAAATCCGCACCGCCGAGGGATGTAGGGCCCGGATGGCAGCCTCTCCGGCATTGTTTTTTTCTCGATCGCGCCATCTCGTTCAACGTTCTCCGATCGAGCCGTTTACGATGCGGGATCATGGGTCCCGCATGTCATCCTCTATGAACCAAAATTCTTTCTATTCTTGGATTTTTTTGACCCCCGATTTACTGGCTACTTCCTTTTTCTTTTGATCCCTTGCCGCCTTGGAAACGTTGAGACCGGCTGCTGCTAAATGGGACCCGCATGTCATCCTCTATGTGCAATCAACTTTCTTTTCTTGGACTTTTTTTTGGCACCTCAAATTTGGTCACTTGCCTTTTTCTTTCGATCCCCTGCCGCCTCTCAAACGGTGATACCGCTGCTGCTAAATGGGACCCGCATGTCATCCTCTATGCACTATAAAACTTTCTTTTCTTGAATTATTTTTGGCACCTCATATTTGGTCACTTGCCTTTTTCTTTCGATCCCCTGCCGCCTCTCAAACGGTGATACCGCTCCTGCTAAATGGGACCCGCATGTCATCCTCTATGCACTATAAAACTTTCTTTTCTTGAATTATTTTTGGCACCTCATATTAGGTCACTTGCCTTTTTCTTTCGATCCCCTGCCGCCTCTCAAACGGTGATACCGATGCTGCTAAATGGGACCCGCATGTCATCCTCTATGTACTATAAAACTTTCTTTTCTTGGAGTTTTTTTGGCACCTCAAATTTGGTCACTTGCCTTTTTCTTTCGATCCCCTGCCGCCTCTCAAACGGTGATACCGCTGCTGCTAACTCGGGACCCGCATGTCATCCTCTATGTACTATAAAACTTTCTTTTCTTGAATTATTTTTGGCACCTCATATTTGGTCACTTACCTTTTTCTTTCGATCTCATGCCACGTTTGAAACGTTGAGGAACCTGCAGGCTCATGGGACCCGCATGTCATCCTCTATGTACTATAAAAGTTCATTTTCTTGGTTTTTTTTCACCCTCCGATTTTTGGCAATTTCTTTTTTCTTTTGATCCCCTGCCGCCTCTCAAACGGTGATACCGCTGCTCGCTAAATGGGACCCGCATGTCATCCTCTATGTACTATAAAACTTTCTTTTCTTGAATTATTTTTGGCTCCTCATATTTGGTCACTTGCCTTTTTCTTTCGATCTCATGCCACGTTTGAAACGTTGAGGAACCTGCTAGCTCATGGGACCCGCATGTCATCCTCTATGTCCATCAACTTTATTTTCTTGGATTTTTTTACCCCTAATTTACGGCTACTTTCTTTTTCTTTTGATCTCAAGCCGCATTTGAAACGTTGGGACCGCTCGCTGCCAAAATGGGACCCGCATGTCATCCTCTACGTACAATAAAGTTTCTTTTCTTGGATTATCTTTGGCTCCCGATATTTTGTCACTTGCCTTTTTCTTTCGATCTCATGCCGCCTTTGAAACGTTGAGTAAGCTGCTGGCTCATGGGTCCCGCATGTCATCCTCTACGAACAATAAAAGTTTCCTTTCTTGGAGTTATTTTTTACCCCTAATTTATGGCTATTTGCCTTTTTCTTTTGATCTCCTGCCCCCTGCGAAACGATGAGGACGCTCGTTGGCGGGTCGGTCCCACATGTCATCCTCTATGAACAATAAAAGTTTCCTTTGATGGATTTATTTTGAACCCCTAATTAATTTCTGGATATTTCCCTGCCGCCTTGGAATCGTTGAGGATGCTTGCTGCCTCATGGGTCCCGCATGTCATCCTCTCGGAACGGTAAATGTTTATTTTCTTGGATTTTGTTGACCAAACGATTTTTGGCTTATTTTTTCTTTCGATCACCTGCTGACCTTTAAAACGTTGAGGACGGCTGCCGGCTCACGGGTCCCACATGTCAACCTCTATGAACAATAAACGGCTGAGGCTGCTGCTGCCTCATGGGTCCCGCATGTCATCCTCTCAGAACGAAAATGTTTCTTTTCTTGGATTTTTTACCAACAGATTTTTGGTTTATTTTTTCTTTCCATCCCCTGCCGCCTTTAAAACGTTGACGACGCTGTTGGCTCATGGGTCCCCGATGTCAGCCTCCCGTACAAGAAACATATGATATCTTGATTATTTTGCAGACAATAAACAATGTATTGCGCTCCGAGCTATTTCAAACGGATAATTAAATCTTTCTTTTTACATAAACAAACTTATATGTTGAATCTCCTTGTTTTTTTGTCTTTGCGAAGCATAGGACTTTCCTGTTTTTTAGAAAATTCGGAACTTTCCTGTTTTGGAGTGGGCTGAAATTGTACGAGTCAAAAGGCCTAGCGGGATAGTTCGAAGGCCCGGATGTCCGGATGCAGCCCAATTGAAATCTTTCTTCTTGGATTTTTTTCACCCCCGATTTCCGGCTACTTCATTTTTCTTTTGGTTCCGTGCCGCCTTGGAAACGTTGAGACCGCTGCTGCAAAATGGGACCCGCATGTCATCCTCTACGTACAATAAAATTTCTTTTCTTGGATTATTTTTGGCTCCTGATATTTGGTCACTTGCCTTTTTCTTTCGATCCCGTGCGGCCTCTCAAACGTTGATACCGCTGCTGCTAATTGGGACCCGCATGTCATCCTCTATGTACAATCAAGTTTCTTTTCTTGAATTATTTTTGGCTCCTGGTATTTGGTCACTTGCCTTTTTCTTTCGATCTCATGCCACGTTTGAAATGTTGAGGAACCTGTTGGCTCATGGGACCCGCATGTCATCCTCTATGTACTATAAAAGTTCATTTTCTTTGTTTTTTTTCACCCTCCGATTTTTGGCTATTTCCTTTTTCTTTTGATCCCCTGCCGCCTTGGAAACGTTGAGTAAGCTGCTAGCTCATGGGACTCGCATGTCATCCTCTATGTCCATCAACTTTATTTTCTTGGATTTTTTTGACCCCCTAATTTCTGGCTACTTTCTTTTTCTTTTGATCTCAAAGCCGCATTTGAAACGTTGGGACCGCTGCTGCAAAATGGGACCCGCATGTCATCCTCTATGTAAATAAAGTTTCTTTTCTTGGATTATCTTGGGCTCCTGATATTTTGTCACTTGCCTTTTTCTTTCGATCTCATGTCGCCTTTGAAACGTTAAGTAAGCTGCTGGCTCATGGGTCCCGCATGTCATCCTCTACGAACAATAAAAGTTTCCTTTCTTGGAGTTATTTTTTACCCCTAATTTCTGGCTATTTGCCTTTTTCTTTTGATCTCCCGCCCCCTTTGAAACGATGAGGACGCTATTGGCAGGTCGGTCCCACATGTCATCCTCTATGAACAATAAAACTTTCCTTTGATGGATTTATTTTGAACCCCTAATTAATTTCTGGATATTTCCTTTTTTTCTTTTGATCCCCTGCCGCCTTGGAATCGTTGAGGATGCTGTTGCCTCATGGGTCCCGCATGTCATCCTCTCAGAACGGTAAATGTTTATTTTCTTGGATTTTGAATACCAAATGATTTTTGGCTTATTTTTTCTTTCGATCTCCTGCCGCCTTTAAAACGTTGAGGACGGCTGGCGGCTCACGGGTCCCACATGTCGGCCTCTAACATTAAACGCTGAGGATGCTGCTGCCTCATGGGTCCCGCATGTTATCCTCTCAGAACGAAAATGTTTCTTTTCTTGGATTTTGTACCAACAGATTTTTGGTTTATTTTTTCTTTCCATCCCTGCCGCCTTTAAAATGTTGACGACGCTGCTGGCGCATGGGTCCCCGATGTCAGCCTCCCCGTATAAGAAACATGTGATATCTTGATTATTTTGCAGACAATAAACAGTGTATTTTGCTCTGAGCTATTGCAAAGGGATAAATTAAATCTTTATTTTTACATAAACAAACTTATATGTTGAATCTCCTTGTTTTTTTTTCTTTGCGAGGCATAAGACTTTCCTGTTTTGGAATGGGCTGAAATTGTACGAATCAAAAGGCGTCCGGAGGGATAGTTTGAAGGCCCGGATGGCC
>NW_025901538.1:0-27586 GCF_022539505.1 Lolium rigidum
GACCCTCTCCGTCTCTCCTTCGGTGTTCTGGAACGCTCCTTGGAAAATAAGACCGTGGGCTTTTGTTTCGTCCAATTCCGAGAATATTTCCTGTGTAAGATTTCTGAAACCAAAAACAGCAGAAAACAGGAACTGACGCTTCGGCATCTTGTTAATAGGTTAGTGCCGAAAAATGCATCAAAATGATGTAAAGTGTATATAAAACATATGAGTATTGTCATAAAACTAGCATGGAACATAAGAAATTATAGATACGTTTGAGACGTATCAGTCGCCGCCGCTGGTGCATTGGCGGCTCCCGCGGTGCATCGGAGGCTGCCGCTGGTGGCGGTCAGATCCCGCCAGAATGGCCCCTACGAGAAGGTGCCGTACATCTGTCCGGCGAACCACTACGACACCTGCATGGACGACCCTTGGAACGAGGTAACTACTGTTTGCTCCCTTGTTATTCCCCTTTCCCTTTTCAACCCTATTTTTGCTGGTTCCCTAGTAACTATTAGTGCCGATCTGTAGGTAGGATGAGTATTGGGTTAATATTTGCGCCAATTTTATTCCATTTTGATTTGATCCTGATATTGGGTGAATCTTTCTTCTCTATCCCTTCTTGATTTATGCAAGTAATTATGGGATCTCAATCAGTTAAGATTTGGGGTTAAGATTTGGGGTTCGGCCGTTCGGTTAATTTATGCATGTAATCATGTGGTCTCAATCAGTTAAGATTTGGGGTTCGGCCGTTTGGTTAATTTATTCAGATATGGAATTTGTTTATTTGCCTATGATGAATCGTTGGGTACAAATTTGTACAGGGCGGGTTCAGCGAACCATTGATGTGTACAAATCTGTTGTGCATGAGCTTTAGTTCTCTTACCCCGTCCCTGTAGATATATAATCGTGTTCAATCTAACTAAGGCTGCCTCTATTTTTCCTAACTTTGTTATCATGCACGTTATGTCATCGTTGCAACTCATTCACTCATAGTTTCCATTTGATATGGATCAGGTGTCTGGCAGCGACGTCGGCAGCGACGAGGAGGATCAGCACACAAAGGATCGACATGTGCTTCGGAGGCTGCAGGTCGGCCAGTTCGCCCCCTACTTCGTCAAAGGTGTCTACAAGCGCCCCTTCTGCACTAAGAAACTCGGCGGCACCGACTTCAACTGCCTCCTCACGCATGCCGAGGACATCGGATGGACCTTCCCCAAAGTCGGCGCGACAGTGAACGTCTACGCCTTCCGCGTCAAGCACAAGGCGCTCGGCATTCACCTCCGCAACTTCCAGCGGGTGGAGATTGCCGCCGGGCGCATGCCTTCGATCAAGCCCAAGGTGCCCAAGATCAAGGGACAGGGGAACAAGAACTGGAGGAGGAGCCAGATGGAGTAGGTGGAGTCCAGGACGTGTGCTGCTGCTGCAAATCAGCTTTTTATTTTGTTGTTGTTAATATGTTGGTGTTGTGAAGAACCTAAGAACCTGTTATTATTTTGGCTGATGTATGCAGCTTATTATCTACCTATTATCTATCCCCATTCTACTATACTTTGTTGGCCCTACTTTGTTTTCTCGATTTATTATGACGGTGTAAATTTATCGTACATTAGCATCGAGATTTGCTTCTAGATTTAACTAGATACTCTCACCATTTAGAAATATAAGATTGTTTAGATGTTTTTAGAGTAGACTGCATTCAAACTAAAAAGGGTGAACCTACACACTAAAACCAAGACTAGATACAAACTAGAGAAACTAATGTAGATGAATTAAAGAAAAAACTAAAACATCTTATATACATGCACAGAGGGAGTACATATGAACCAAGATAGGTGAGGTCATTAATATGGATCAGAGGGAGTACTATATTTGCTGCCATATTGGGCAAAAAACGAGGGCCAAAAGGCACAAATAATTAAAGAAAGACATAAATGAAAGCTTCTCTAGATTTGATAATAATTTGGTGAAAAAAGACAGAGAGAAAGAGGGGGAAAATGTGCTCTTAAAAATGGATGCCAATTTGGGCCGAGAGAGATAGAACCCAGCTCCTGCTCACGTACAACCAAATGCGGTCTCGTCCTGTCCCACGCGGTCCCTTTCTACCAGCCTCACGCGATGCGGTCCCACACGTCAGCACGAAACGGTCAACTAAACGGGATCCTACCGTCCGAGCTCCTTCTGCGGGTTTCAGACAAGGGCTTGGGGAAAACTGAGGAAAAACTAAGGAGCTGGGGAAAACTAAGTACAACTAAGAACCCGAGGGCACGAAAATAGAAATCCCTAATTTATATGCTTAACAAAGTTGTTGCATCCAGTTTTCCTTCATATATCGAGCATACATGCTCTTGGGATCCAAAACGCTGCCCCTGAATAAAACTTATTTATGTATGTTAGGTTAAGCAATCACTCAAATAATTTGAATAATTCATACATAAAGTAGGTTAGCTAAGTAGTGCACCTATATATAATAGTAGTAATATATTTTAAAAGTAAAGTTATGTTATATTTTACTTCAACTACAATGTCATCTTCTACAGCTTGGAGCATATGAATCCTACCAAGCCCATGGAGACGTATATACTGGTGCTATGGGCACTTTTGATGTCTACGGTTTTCCTAACTTGGTGAAGGGTCAATCAAGTTCATCCCAAAATATGGGTAATAAACAAAGGAAATGGTGAAAGTGACAACGTCAACAAAATTACATCTGGATGGGAGGTTAGATTGTCACTACTTTTATATATGTGATTATAATTAGCAAATAAATAATTAAATTTGTTTAACAGATTAATCCAGACATCTATGGCGATAGAAGACAAGTTTTTTTTTTTGCTTTTGGACGTTAATTACTTATTTTTAGTTGCTTTCTGTCTTAAATTATTATTTTTAATTTGTAGATGGGTAACATATGTTTTTTTCTGTACTAGGTTGACGGGGAGGATGAAACTGGGTGCTGTAACTTGAATTGTCTAGGCTTTGTGCCCGTAAATGGTGCCCCTATTACACCCGGAGATACCCTAGAGCTGCCTCATGGACAAACAAGAATCTCACTGAAGATATATAAGGTAGGATTCATAACCTGACAGTCAAATCAAATATATTCATGTTCTAGCATCTAGCAACACATTGCTCATGTTAGCTTTTTCACTACATGTATAGGTGCAAAGGTACTTATATTTCAAACTTTAGAAATGGTAGGCTTATAATGCATATAATGTATGTTGTACTCTTCATTGGTTAGAGATGTTGGGATAATTGCAAAATATTGAAAATTTTAATATAATTACTAAGTATATATTGTGACTATACATATAATTTATTTTTTGGTAATTTCAAATTAATGAAGCATAACAACCACAATGGTGATTAAGTGGGATCCTTGGAATCACCTTTTTACTCCCAAGCTTAGAGAAGTTGGTGTGGTGGTAGACCAGACACGGAAAATGGTGACAAGAGCTATAGGTGGAACTGTTGGGATCTATGATGTGTAAAGATAAATAATTTAAATATTGAACAAAGAGGGTGAGGAGAGGGGCATGTAGGACATTGACTGTGTTGGTGCCAAAGTGATGTGGACAATATTATGTTGTGCATAGAGATGTGTTCTGGTGGTGCATGGTGGGAGGGTGGGAATGATGTGTATTTGGGCTAGATTGGCCATTATATAATTGGAGGGGTCCCTGGCATGATTGGACCTAAGTAAAATATTATCCTTTCTAAATAAAATAGAAAACATAATAGTCATGTACTTGTTATATTTAGCATTCCATATACATTTTCCTAAGTAGATGATAAAAACTATCTAATTATTTCTAGGGATAGCTTAACAAATTGTACGGAATGTCAATGACATCTATAACAGGGTAATTATATCCTAGTTTTAGAAATATCACCCTCTCGTAGACATGTCATGTAAGAACCTTGTGCTTCATCGGGATAGAGAAGAACGGATCCATAATGGGCTAGCTCTTGCATAACGTGTTTTCATTGTCACATCTTGATAATATGAAGGATTAACTTCTCTACCATCACAAATTCGTTACCAATATGCGGGTACTCTGTCCATAATGGGTTAGATCTATCAACACTCATTAAAATGATACCTTCATAAAGCGCAACATATGTATATCTATTCTAAAGTTATGACATAGCCCCTTGGAAACAGAAAGTATGTTCCATCATCAACATGATATGCACAAGCAAGTGCTCCAAGAATTATATTTCCTATGGATGATAGGTAAACACACATATTGATAAAATATATTTACACAAAATAGAATTGAGAGGATACAGATACTGGGGTTCCTTCTGCTTAGCTGTTTGGTGCAAATCTAAAAGTTGATTTAGAATTAAATATAGGTATTATGGAGTGCATTCCTTGTAACATTTTAACTTTCTATTGCACACTTTTGTTTTCTTTTTGCAAGATGTTCTAAGAATAGTTTTCCCCACCATTTGTGTTGCAGAGTAGAGACGATGGAGATTGGTGCTTGTATTATGGGAATGATAATATTGGTTTTACAAGGGTGGGAGATTGGCCAAAGAATCTTTTTCATACTTTGTCAGGTAATGCCACACTTATAGGATGGGGTGGTATGGCTACGTCTTATGAAGGGCACTCTAGTCCTCCGATGGGCAATGGGAATTTTGCTTCAAATAGATCAGCAATGGTTCAAAATGTCCAGTATGTCGATACGAGTTTCAAGGGTTATGCCCCCTACATGGCCGGCTCCTCTCCATATTGTTGTATCCGACAACTGCTATAGTGCTTTTTTTTTTGAGTGGACAACTGCTATAGTGCTAGTCCATTTGTAGATGGCACATTCCACTATGGCGGCCCGGGTGTTTGTTTTAAGCCCATCTTCTGATTTTGTCATTGTTCTCTCAAAATAATTTAACGAGTTGATCGAATTATACAATCAATATAAACTATTTTTATGTACTTCCTCGTTCACCGTCAACATGTACCATCACATGTCATTGTTTCTGCTTCGTTATTTTGATAATTAATTATTCCTCTCTGGCCAAGTAATTCAATTACTATGATGATTAGTGCCATATATATGCTAATCATTCTACATTATATACATATATCCATCCCGAGCCCTCTTGAGCCTGGAGTGGAGTTGAATAAAGATTCTTCGACATGACTTTGTTAGATTTTTATTTCCTTCTGGTTCCTTCGCTTAAGTAAAAGTCTGTCTCAAAGAAAAGTGGACTACAAGATGTGAGTAATGGCAATGGAATCACTGATGGTTTTGACTGTGGGAAGCATGAAAGAAGCAGAAATTGAGTATATCTCGAAAAACTACCTTATGAGCGGAGCAGAAATGATCTCCATGGCCATGGACGCGATGACATGTTTGTTAAAGTAGGTCTAGATGTATTATACCTGTCATGTATTATTGTATGTTGTATGTACACAGCTAATCTATATAAAGAGATACGTGGAGAGGCATTGCCCCACGCAAACCTTAAAACACTTTACGTTCTTTGACTTGGTATCAGAGCCACCTGGCTCCTTCGCCGCCGCCGCTAGCAAAAACCCTAGCTAGCCGCCGCCGCGCCTAGTCCGCCGACGCCGCCGCGATGGCCCTGCAGCCTTCCTCCAGCCTTGCGCTGACGACCACCTCCAGCGCTAGTCTGTCCACCGCCGTCTCAGGCCCTGTCATCACGCCGCCGTCTGACACAGCGGCTGTCCCGGTTCTCCCGGCCATCGCCGTTCGTTTGAATGGCAGTAACTTCATGTTGTGGAAGGCACTCGCTCTTCCCAACCTCGCCGGTGCACGTCTCCACGGCTTCCTCGACGGCTCGGCTCCGGCACCGCCGCGCACCATCCGGGAAGGCACCGGCGACGCCGCACGCGACGTCGACAACCCAGCATATGCGCAGTGGTGGACCTTGGACCAACGCGTCCTCGGCCACCTCCTCGGGTCGATGCATGAGGAAGTCTCGGCCCAGCTCATCGGCTGTGCAACGGCTGAGGCGGCCTGGAGCGCCGTCCACGCCATGTTCTCCGCCGAGAACCGCGCCGGCATCCGTGCCCTTCGGCGTGAGATCCAAGGACTGAAGAAGGGAGACAAGTCCGCCAGCGAGTACATGCAGAAGGTGAAGGCCCTCGCCGACGCCATGGCCGCCGCTGGTTCCCCTCTCCGCGATGACGAGATCATCGACTACATGCTCACCGGGTTGGGAACTGCGTTCAACCCGATCGCGGCGTCCATGGACTTCGCGACCACGCCTGTCACGCTGGCCATGTTCTACAAGACCGTCCTCAACTATGAGGGCCTTCAGAAGCAGCAGCAGGCAGATCCCGAGGACTGGACATCCTCGGCCAACGCCGCGTCTCGCCCCTACTTCAACAACTCAGGGCGCGCGGGCGACTCGTCTCGCCCTAGCGGTGGTCGTCCCGCGGGTGGTGGCTGATACGTCTCCGACGTATCGATAATTTCTTATGTTCCATGCCACATTATTGATGATATCTACATGTTTTATGCACATTATATGTCATATTTATGCATTTTCCGGAACTAACCTATTGACAAGATGCCGAATTGCCGCTCTCGTTTTCTCGCTGTTTTTGGTTTCAGAAATCCTAGTAACGAAATATTCTCGGAATTGGACGAAACGAAGACCCAGTGTTCCTATTTTCACCGGAAGCATCCGGAACACCCGAGAGCCGCCGCAGGGGGCCCCGTGGGCCCAGATGATAGGGTGGCGCGGCTCGGGCCCTGGCCGCGCCAGCCTATGGTGTGGCCACCCCTTCGACCCTCCTGCGCCGCCTCTTCGCCTATATAGAGCCGCCGCCATCGCGAAGAACCACGATACGGAAAACCTTCCAGAGCCGCCGCCATCGCGAAGCCAAGATCCGGGGACAGGAGTCTCCGTTCCGGCACCCCGCCGGAGCGGGGAAGTGCCCACGAAAGGCTTCTCCATCGACACCGCTGCCATCTCCACCGCCATCTTCATCACCGCCGCTGCTCCCATGAGGAGGGAGTAGTTCTCCATCGAGGCTCGGGGCTGTACCGGTAGCTATGTGGTTCATCTCTCTCCTATGTACTTCAATACAATAATCTCATGAGCTGCCTTACATGATTGAGATTCATATGATGATGCTTGTAATCTAGATGTCACTATGCTAGTCAAGAGAGTTTTACTTATGTGATCTCCGGAGACTCCTTGTCCCACGTGTGTAAAGGTGACAAGGTGTGCACCGTGTGGGTCTCTTAGGCTATATTTCACGAATACTTACTCACCGTTATGAATGGCGTAGTGAAGTGCTTATTTATATCTCTTTATGATTGCAATGTGTTTTGTATCACAATTTATCTATGTGCTACTCTAGCAATGTTATTAAAGTAGTTCTATTCCTCCCGCACGATGTAATGGTGACAAGTGTGTGCATCCGTGTTAGTACTTGGTTTATGCTATGATCATGATCTCTTGTAGATTGCGAAGTTAACTATTGCTATGATAATATTGATGTGATCTATTCCTCCTACATATGCATGAAGGTGACAAGTGTGCATGCTATGCTAGTACTTGGTTTAGTCTTTTGATCTATCTTACACTAAAGGTTACTAAAATATGAGCATTATTGTGGAGCTTGTTAACTCCGGCATTGAGGGTTCGTGTAATCCTACGCAATGTGTTCATCATCCAACAAAAGTGTAGAGTATGCATTTATCTATTCTGTTATGTGATCAATGTTGAGAGTGTCCACTAGTGAAAGTGTAATCCCTAGGCCTTTTTCCTAAATATCGCTATCGCTGCTTGTTTATCGTTTTATCGCGTTACTACTGCTGCGTTAATACTCGCTGCGTTACTACCGCTTGATTACTCGTCCCGGGCAAAGCACTTTTCCGGTGCCGTTGCCACTACTATTTCATACCACCTGTATTTCACTATCTCTTCGCCGAACTAGTGCACCTATTAGGTGTGTTGGGGACACAAGAGACTTCTTGCTTTGTGGTTGCAGTGGTTGCATGAGAGGGATATCTTTGACCTCTTCCTCCCTGAGATCGATAAACCTTGGGTGATCCACTTAAGGGAAACTTGCTGCTGTTCTACAAACCTCTTCTCTTGGAGGCCCAACACTGTCTACAAGAATAGAAGCTCCCGTAGACATCAAGCACTTTTCTGGCGCCGTTGCCGGGGAGGAAAGGTAAAAAGGCACTCATACTCCGGTTCCGTGTAACGATACTTTTCTCGGCGCCATTGTGTTTGTGCTCGAAGCTATTTCCTTTAGATCCTGCAATTGCATCTTTTTGTTTCTTGTTTACACTAGTTTGGCATAATGGACAACAATGAGCTTCTTATTCTATTTCCCGATTTAAGACATGGATTGTTTGATGCGAAAATTAAAAAACCTATGGAATCTTATTTGCATGCTGGTAGTAATATTAGTATGAACGCTTTGAACACCATTGTTGATAATAATGTAGAAAGTTCTAAGCTTGGGGAAGCTGGTTTTCATGATCTTTTTAGTCCCCCAAGCATTGAGGAGAAAATTTTCTTTGATAATACTATGCCTCCTATATTTGATGATGAGAATAATAATGATAGCTACTTTGTTGAATTTGCTCCCGCTATTACTAATAAAATTGACTATGCCTATGTGGAGAGTAATAATTTTATGCATGAGACTCATGATAAGAATGCTTTATGTGATAGTTATATTGTTGAGTTTGCTCATGTTGCTACTGAAAGTTATTATGAGAGAGGAAAATATGGTTGTAGAAATTTTCATGTTACTAAAATGCCTCTCTATGTGCTGAAATTTTTGAAGCTACACTTGTTTTATCTTCCTATGCTTGTCACTTTGTTCTTCATGAATTCATTTGTGTACAAGATGCCTCTTCATAGGAAGCATGTTAGACTTAAATGTGTTTTGAATTTGCCTCTTGATGCTCTCTTTTGCTTCAAATACTATCTCTTGTGAGTGCATCATTAAAACTGCTGAGCCCATTTTAATGGCTATAAAGAAAAGAACTTCTTGGGAGATAACCCATGTGTTTATTTTGCTACAGTACTTTGTTTTATATTTGTGTCTTGGAAGTTGTTTACTACTGTAGCAACCTCTCCTTATCTTAGTTTTATGTTTTGTTGTGCCAAGTAAAGTCTTTGATAGTAAAGTAAATACTAGATTTGGATTACTGCGCAGTTCCAGATTTCTTTGCTGTCACGAATCTGGGTCTAATTCTCTGTAGGTAACTCAGAAAATTATGCCAATTTACGTGAGTGATCCTCAGATATGTACGCAACTTTCATTCAATTTGGGCATTTTCATTTGAGCAAGTCTGGTGCCCTTTTAAAATTCGTCTTTACGGACTGTTCTGTTTTGACAGATTCTGCCTTTTATTTCGCATTGCTTCTTTCCCTGTGTTGGGTGGATTTCTTTGTTCCATTACCTTCCAGTAGCTTTGAGCAATGTCCAGAAGTGTTAAGAATGATTGTGTCACCTCTGAACATGTGAGTTTTTGATTATGCACTAACCCTCTAATGAGTTTGTTTCGAGTTTGGTGTGGAGGAAGTTTTCAAGGGTCAAGAGAGGAGGATGATATACTATGATCAAGGAGAGTGAAAACTCTAAGCTTGGGGATGCCCCGGTGGTTCACCCCTGCATATTCTAAGAAGACTCAAGCGTCTAAGCTTGGGGATGCCCAAGGCATCCCCTTCTTCATCGACAAATTATCGGGTTCCTTCTCTTGAAACTATATTTTTATTCGGCCACATCTTATGTACTTTACTTGTAGCGTCTGTGTGCTTTTGTTTTTGTTTTTGTTTGAATAAATGCTTGTGTGGGAGAGAGACACGCTCCGCTGGTTCATATGAACACATGTGTTCCTAGCTTTTAATTTTCATGGCGAAGTTTCTTCTTCGTTAATTTGTTATATGGTTGGAATTGGAAAATGATACATGTAGTAAATTGCTATAATGTCTTGGATAATGTGATACTTGGCAATTGTTGTGCTCATGTTTAAGCTCTTGCATCATATACTTTGCACCCATTAATGAAGAAACACTTAGAGCTTGCTAATTTGGTTTGCATATTTGGTTTCTCTAGAGTCTAGATAATATCTAGTATTGAGTTTTGAACAACAAGGAAGACGGTGTAGAGTCTTATAATGTTTACAATATGTCTTTTATGTGAGTTTTGCTGCACCGGTTCATCCTTGTGTTTGTTTCAAATAACCTTGCTAGCCTAAGCCTTGTATCGAGAGGGAATACTTCTCATGCATCCAAAATCCTTGAGCCAACTACTATGCCATTTGTGTCCACCATACCTACCTAGTACATGGTATTTCTCCGCCATTCCAAAGTAAATTGCTTGAGTGCTACCTTTAAATAATTCAAAATTTATCACCTCTGATTTGTGTCAATGTTTTATAGCTCATGAGGAAGTATGTGGTGTTTTATCTTTCGATCTTGTCATTTACTTCGACAGTACTTTCACAATGGACTAGTGGCACATCCGCTTATCCAATAATTTTTCAAAAAGAGCCGGCAATGGGGTTCCCAGCCTCGATTAATTAACTTGCATTAATAATTCTCTTCACATGTTTTGCTCGATTCATCAGTAAGCAACTTAATTTTGCAAATAGACACTCCTTCATGGTATGTGATTGTTGGAAGGCACCCGAGGATTCGGTTAGCCATGGCTTGTGTAAGCAAAAGGTTGGGAGGAGTGTCATCCATAAATAAAGAAAAACTAAACTAAAGTACATGTGTAAACAAAAGAGAAGAGGGATGATCTACCTTGCCGGTAGAGATAACGTCCTTCATGGGAGCCGCCCTTGAAAGTCTGGTTGATGAGGTAGTTAGAGTGCCCACTACCATTCGTTGACAACAACAAACACCTCTCAAAATTTTACTTTTATGCTCTCTTTATGTTTTCAAAATAAAATATCTAGCACAAATATAGCAATCGATGCTTTCCTCTTTGAAGGACCATTCTTTTTACTTTTATGTTGAGTCAGTTCACCTATCTCTCTCCACCTTAAGAAGCAAACACTTGTGTGAACTGTGCATTGATTCCTACATACTTGCATATTGTACTTGTTATATTACTCTATGTTGACAATTATCCATGAGATATACATGTTACAAGTTGAAAGCAACCGCTGAAACTTAATCTTCCTTTGTGTTGCTTCAATGCCTTTACTTTGATTTATTGCTTTATGAGTTAACTCTTATGCAAGACTTATTGATGCTTGTCTTAAAGTACTATTCATGAAAAGTCTTTGCTTTATGATTCAGTTGTTTACTCATGTCATTACCATTGTTTTGATCGCTGCATTCATTACATATGTTTACAATATGATCAAGTTTATGATGGCATGTCACTTCAGAAATTATCTTTGTTATCGTTTTACCTCGCTCGGGACGAGCAGTAACTAAGCTTGGGGATGCTGATACGTCTCCGACGTATCGATAATTTCTTATGTTCCATGCCACATTATTGATGATATCTACATGTTTTATGCACATTATATGTCATATTTATGCGTTTTCCGGAACTAACCTATTGACAAGATGCCGAAGTGCCAGTTCCCGTTTTCTGCTGTTTTTGGTTTCAGAAATCCTAGTAACGAAATATTCTCGGAATTGGACGAAACGAAGACCCGGGTTCCTATTTTCACCGGAAGCATCCGTAACACCCGAGAGCCGCCAGAGGGGGGCCCTGTGGGCCCCAGATGATAGGGTGGCGCGGCCTGGGCCCTGGCCGCGCCAGCCTATGGTGTGGCCACCCCTTCGACCCTCCTGCGCCGCCTCTTCGCCTATATAGAGCCGCCGCCATCGCGAAGAACCACGATACGGAAAACCTTCCAGAGCCGCCGCCATCGCGAAGCCAAGATCTGGGGGACAGGAGTCTCTGTTCCGGCACCCTGCCGGAGCGGGGAAGTGCCCCGGAAGGCTTCTCCATCGACACCGCTGCCATCTCCACCGCCATCTTCATCACCGCTGCTGCTCCCATGAGGAGGGAGTAGTTCTCCATCGAGGCTCGGGGCTGTACCGGTAGCTATGTGGTTCATCTCTCTCCTATGTACTTCAATACAATAATCTCATGAGCTGCCTTACATGATTGAGATTCATATGATGATGCTTGTAATCTAGATGTCACTATGCTAGTCAAGAGAGTTTTACTTATGTGATCTCCGGAGACTCCTTGTCCCACGTGTGTAAAGGTGACAAGTGTGTGCACCGTGTGGGTCTCTTAGGCTATATTTCACGAATACTTACTCACCGTTATGAATGGCGTAGTGAAGTGCTTATTTATATCTCTTTATGATTGCAATGTGTTTTGTATCACAATTTATCTATGTGCTACTCTAGCAATGTTATTAAAGTAGTTCTATTCCTCCTCGCACGATGTAATGGTGACAAGTGTGTGCATCCGTGTTAGTACTTGGTTTATGCTATGATCATGATCTCTTGTAGATTGCGAAGTTAACTATTGCTATGATAATATTGATGTGATCTATTCCTCCTACATATGCATGAAGGTGACAGTGTGCATGCTATGCTAGTACTTGGTTTAGTCTTTTGATCTATCTTACACTAAAGGTTACTAAAATATGAGCATTATTGTGGAGCTTGTTAACTCCGGCATTGAGGGTTCGTGTAATCCTACGCAATGTGTTCATCATCCAACAAAAGTGTAGAGTATGCATTTATCTATTCTGTTATGTGATCAATGTTGAGGGTGTCCACTAGTGAAAGTGTAATCCCTAGGCCTTTTTCCTAAATACTGCTATCGCTGCTTGTTTACTGTTTTACTGCGTTACTATTGCTGCGTTAATACTGCTGCGTTACTACTGCTTGATTACTGTCCTGGGCAAAGCACTTTTCTGGTGCCGTTGCCACTACTATTTCATACCACCTGTATTTCACTATCTCTTCGCCGAACTAGTGCACCTATTAGGTGTGTTGGGGACACAAGAGACTTCTTGCTTTGTGGTTGCAGTGGTTGCATGAGAGGGATATCTTTGACCTCTTCCTCCCTGAGATCGATAAACCTTGGGTGATCCACTTAAGGGAAACTTGCTGCTGTTCTACAAACCTCTGCTCTTGGAGGCCCAACACTGTCTACAAGAATAGAAGCTCCCGTAGACATCAGTGGCTCGCAGGGATCTGGCGGTCACGGTGGAGGTGGCCAAGACCGTCGACGCAACGACGGCAACGGCGGCAACAATGGCCGCAATGGAGGAGGACGTCGCAGGTGGCGCCCCCAGTGCCAGATTTGTGACATCTGGGGGCATGACGCGAGTGACTGTCGCCGGCGCTATGATCCAAAGCAGCGCACCGGCAACTCTGCATCGACATCCTCCAACGAGCAGTACTGGCACCTCGACTCCGGTGCCTCCGATCACCTGACAAGTGATCTCGAGCGCCTCCATGTGCATGACCGCTACCACGGGAAGGACCAAGTTCAGGTGGCCAACGATGCAGGTTTGTCTATTTCGCATATTGGTCATTCGTCTTTACCTGGTTCATCGTTGAAACTGAATAATATCCTTCGTGTTCCGCACATTCATAATCACCTCCTTTCAGTTTATCGCCTTGTCTCCGACAATAATGTTTTTGTTGAGTTTCATAAGTTCTTTTTCCTTGTAAAGGATAAGGTCACGAAGAAAATTCTGCTCCACGGTAGAAGCAAAGACGGACCGTACTCCCGTCCCGTTTGGTCGAGTTCTTCCTCCATCGTCGCGCCGAGCACTCTCCGACGTGAAGACCTCTTCGCCTCATTGGCATCGTCGCCTTGGTCATCCCACCAATAATGTCGTTCAAGCTATTGTTAGGCAAAATGATTTAGTGTGTTCCTCCAATAATCAGACTTCAGTTTGTGATGCTTGTCGGTTGTGCTAAAAGTCGACAATTGTCTTATAATAATTCTCATCGTATTTCTATCGCACCTCTTGAGTTAATTCATTCGGATGTATGGGGTCCAGATATTGCATCCTCGGGAGGGTATAAATATTATGTTAGCTTTGTCGATGACTATTCCCGTTTTTGCTGGATTTATCTTCTCAAGCATAAGTCTGATGTTGAGCATGTCTTCTACACCTTCCAGGCGCATGTGGAGCGCCTGTTGAACACCAAAATCAAAGCCGTTCAGTCGGATTGGGGTGGCGAGTATCATAAGTTGCACAGCTACTTCCAGCGTCTTGGCATCTCCCATCGCGTCTCGTGTCCTCACACATCGCAGCAAAATGGGATTGCTGAACGCAAGCATCGCCATCCGGTGGAAACCGGCCTTGCATTGCTTGCGCACTCCTCCATTCCACTTCGGTATTGGGATGAAACTTTTCTCACCGCATGCTACCTCATTAATCGCATGCCTACACCTGTGCTACAGCAAGATACCCCTCTCTTTCGGCTTCTCAAAGTCCAGCCCAACTACACCTTTCTCCGTGTTTTTGGATGCGCTTGTTGGCCTAGCTTGCGGAAGTACAATACTCGCAAATTGTCTTTCCGATCCACGATGTGTGTCTTCTTGGGGTATAGCCCGATGCACAAGGGGTACAAGTGTCTCGACCGCTCCACGGGCCGTATTTATATTTCCCGTGATGTCGTTTTTGATGAATCCGTCTTCCCGTACTCCACTCCCGGTGTTACCGTCGATGTCTCCACCTTGAAACACGCGATTTCGTTTCCCTTCGATGAACCGGTTACGAGTGACTGTATGCGCAAATATGACTTATCTCATTTGCCGCTTAATGTGCCTGGTAGTTCTTGTGTGCAGGAAACCGACGTGCATGGGGCGGTGCTTGACGTGCCCGTCCCTGTGATCGACGTGCATGCGGAGGCACGGGCTCCGATGCTGCATGCAGCGCCGCATGCAGCGCTCCCGTCCGCCGATCCGTCGGCGTCTGCTGCACCATGCGATGGGCTGGCCTGCCCCTCGCCTGCGGCCTCCTCTCCGCCTGAGGCGACATCCAGCACTGATCAGCCCGCGTCGCCTTCCGTCGAGGGCTCCTCTGCTCCCTCGATCGCGACGCCTGCGGCTGCCCCAGGACATGCCATGGTCACCCGCGCCCGCGACAACACTCGTCGAGAGAAGACATACACTGATGGTACTGTCCGTTATGACATTGGCCGGCGTGCTTTCTTTGCCACGCCCGTGTCTCATCGCGATGCGCTTCGCGAGACTGCATGGCGGGCTGCCATGGCTGATGAGGTGGCTGCACTTCATCATACCAGGACATGGGTCTTGGTTCCTCGACCGTCCGACGTTAACATTGTCGGATGCAAGTGGATTTTTAAGACCAAACATCGGCCTGATGGTTCTATTGATAAACATAAGGCCAGACTTGTCGCTAGGTGACATAGGCATCCCCAATGGGCCTGCCGAAGATAGTACCCGGGGTTTACTAAAGGCCCACTACCCGAAGAATAAGAAGACTCGGAAGCCCAAGATATTATTAAGGAAAGCTAGAGTTGTAATAGGAAGCATTATTTGTAATCTTGCGGGAGGAGTTAGAAACCTTCCCGGACTTTGTAACTTGTACAATACGAATCCCTCGGCTCCGCCTCCTATATAAGGGGGAGTCGAGGGACAAAGAAATCATCGAATCTACTGTCAACGTAACCCTAGTTTTATATTCATCGAGTACTTTTCGGCTGAAACCTTCGAGATCTACTTGCCCTCTACATCTAACTAAACCCTAGTCTACAATCCGTAGGCATTGACAAGTTGATACCTTGTCAATTGGCGCCGTCTGTGGGATTTAGACGCGACAAGGAGCTGATCTCGATGGCACGTTCAAGATCGTCGACTTCATCAGTAGCAAGCAACATCATGGACAGAGGTAAACAGATCGAAACTGGTCTCGTTGATTTTATTCCTCACCCGCCCTCCCGTTTGGATGCATATGCGTATCTGGAGGAGCCCATGAAGATGACGTTTGGAAAGTTCGATTTCCGCGTCGAAAAAGAAGGAGTGTATCGTCTCGAAGTTCCGATCTCGTCGGGATTATCGGCGGTTGGTCCTGATTTCTCAAACTCAGTATCATCCATCGAGTCAAGCGACAAGGAGATCTCGTCACCATGCTTCATCGGCAGCAGGGCAAGTGAAAAACTCGCCAAAATCTTCAGCGACATGTCCTTCGAGTCATCGGCGGACTCCTATATAAGCGATGATTCAAGCGACACCGACAGCTTCGACTTCATCGACAAATCCATGTCTATTGGGAAGGTCTTCACCAATCTCTGTGATGGTGTCACCAAACCAAGCAAAGTGAAAACTCCAAAATATCACCAAATTTATGCCATTGGAGAAGCAAGTCGCGATCAAGAGGAAACATCATAGGCTTTCGATGATTTGGGAAACCCCTATGTCGACCCCTCAGATCTAAGGAGAGGTTTGGGCACTAAATATGTCGGGCCCACACCACGTGCCAGAGTTCAACTTCCACAAGCAGCTTGGGACGGAGCTGCGAAAGCTTTAGACAGCTCTGAACCAATGGAGACAACTGCTACAGTCGAAGAACTGCAAGCTTATCAATATAGACTCGCCCGAGCTGGAAGAGAGCTGGAAAAACAGACAGCTGATTTGAACAGAAGAAGGGAGGAAGCTTCCGCATCAAGCAGGCGACGAGCGGAATTAAGTCGACACTCAGAAACTTCGGGAGATAGTCACGGAGAAGCTCGGAGGAGAGCAAGATCTCGGCTGCAAAATATACCGGAAGCCGAAAGAGAGACTCTAATCCAAAACCTCGACATGTCCTTTATGTCAATCGACACGAGGGGGAATATTATCCCAAAAACACCGGAAGCAGGATATATGGCGACACAAGCTTTCATCTTAGCATCTAGGCCACCTCCCGGAGATCCAAGAGAAGCGTTGTACAACATGGCCATGGCAGGATGTGGAGCCATGGGAGCAGCGTTCACAGCTACACCTCCCGAAGGAACTGCAAGGCAAAATAGTCCGAGACCTACCGCAGCAGTGCAAGATCCACCAAGAGCAAGTGGAGCCAGGGACACAACAACTCAGGCTAGAGTTGATAGAGCGCGACAAGAAAGAAGGGAACGTCGGCATTCAGCAGAACTTGTCGAAGAGGACATGTGTGGACTTCCATGTTTCACACGACGGGTCCGAAAACTCGAGTCCCATCAGGATTCAAGCTACCCGATAGTTTCAAGAAATTTGATGGCCTCGCAAGACCCCGAGGATCGGCTAGTTGATTACCTCGAGACGAGTAAACCGATAGGCGGGACCAGAGCGACAACCATGCAGAGCATCCAGATACATCTGAGCGGAGCCGCTAGATCATGGATAAAAAAGCTTCCCCCAGGTTCCATCGACAGCTGGGAAAGCTTCGAGGACGTATTTATCAAGAATTTCTGGTCAACCTGTAAGAAACCTGCGACACTAGAAGAGTTGAGGTCATGTCGACAAAAGCATGATGAATCAATGAGGAAGTACATCCAAAGGTGGAACATCATCAAAAACTCGGCAGAAAATATATCTGACGAAAGAGCGATAGATGCATTTGTTGCAGGAGTTTGACGAGGAGATTTCGTGGAGGACTTGGGCAGGACAAACCCAAGAACAGTATCAGCTTTAATGGAGATAGCAAACAGATGGGCAGATGGTGAAGATGCGGTACATAACAAAGGACATAGGTCCCCGCGAGGAAGATCGCAAATCGAAATTTCCAAAGTAGACGCCGATTTCCCGTCAATTTTCAAGTTACGATGCACCTGGCCAAATATCGGCTGGCTTTCGGGGAAACAATGGAGGAAACAGTAGAGATGACTACCAGAGAAGCAACGCACAGCAAGGTGACAATAGAGATAACAGGCAAAATAGCGAGCCAAGGTTCCAGAGACCTTTTGTGTCCCCCGAAGAGATGATGAACGGGCCGTGTCAAATGCATTTCTTCCTCGACAGCAATGGGAAAAGACAGTCGGGACATTTGCAAAAAGATTGTCGAAATTTCCAGGCAATGTTAAGATGGGCAGGACATGCAAATTCTCAGGCAGCGCACAGAAATCCTCAAGGACCCAGGAGTGAGATTCACTTGCCACCTCCTCCCGCGATTACAGATGAAAATCGACATCAGCCTCGTAATAGCGACAGCACCTTCTCCACCGCCCTATGTCGATCCTAACTCTAACGGAGCGGTCTGATGATTCAGAAAGGCAGGCCATCCAATAGAGCTCAGAAAGTAATCTCGCGACAGGTGTTTATGGTAGAAAAAATGCCACCACCAACAATCGAGTACCTTAACTGGTCAGGGCAAGATATTGGCTTCACAATAGCTGATCATCCACATCAAGTTCCTCGACCAGGGCAGTCAGCACTGATCTTACCAGCAGTAATTGCGGGGTTCGATGTATCTCGAGTATTCATAGATGGCGGCAGCAGTTTAAACCTTATGTATGCAGATACGCTAAGGAAGATGAATATTTCCCTCGCAAATCTGAAACCAACCGACACACGTTTCCACGGCATCACACCAGAGAAGCCAAGTTACCCACTGGGGAAGATCAATCTCGACGTTCAGTTTGGGACCCGAGAAAACTACAGGATAGAAAGGTTGGAATTCGAAGTTGTGGATTTCCCTCGCAAGTATCACGCTTTGTTGGGGCGACCAGCATATGCCAGGTTTATGGCAGTACTCACATTACACGTACTTGCTTTGGAGGTTACCCGGACCTAAGGGACCAATCACGAGTCAAAGGAAGCTTCATGCCGGCCGACAAATGCGACAAAGATTTTCATCGACTATCGAAACCTTCGGGATGCAGTGCGAGTACGCAGCGTCAAGGCTCATGACTGATTATGATGTACTGCCAGACGTAGGGAGGCCCAACAAGGAAGCAACTTTCAACACCACCAAAGATTCTAAGGAAGTTCAGATTCACCCGACCGGTCCGAAGAAAACGACATCCATCGCGACAAACATGGACCTCGCATAGGAAAGCGCGCTCGTCGAGTTCCTCCGTGAGCACTGGAAAATCTTCGCATGGTGTCCAGCTGACATGCCAGGAGTACCCAGGGAACTTGCCGAGCACCACCTAAACTTGGATCCTATTGCTAGACCAATCAAGCAACCTTTGCGGTGTTTTTCGGAACCAAACCGTAAAGCTATGTTATCTGAAATTGATCGACTCAGAGAAGCTGGTTTCATTAAAGAGATATCTACCGAGGCCACTTGGGTAGCTGATACGTCTCCGACGTATCGATAATTTCTTGTGTTCCATGCCACATTATTGATGTTATCTACATGTTTTATGCACACTTTATGTCATATTCGTGCATTTTCTGGAACTAACCTATTAACAAGATGCCGAAGTGCCAGCTCTCGTTTTCTGCTGTTTTTGGTTTCGTAAATCCTAGTAACGAAATATTCTCGAATCGGACGAAATCAACGCCAAAGATCTTAGAATCCCTGGAAGCATCCGAACACACCAGAGAGGTCAGAGGGGGGCCACAGGGCCACCAAACCCTAGGCTGGCGCGGCCAGAGGGGGGGCCGCGCCGCCCTATGGTGTGGCCCCCCTGTCAGCCCTCCTGCACCGCCTCTTCGCCTATATAAAGCCTCCGCACGAAAACCCTGAGGCGAAGAACCACGATACGGAAAACCTTCCAGAGCCGCCGCCATCGCGAAGCCAAGATCTGGGGGACAGGAGTCTCTGTTCCGGCACCCTGCCGGAGCGGGGAAGTGCCCCCGGAAGGCTTCTCCATCGACACCGCTGCCATCTCCACCGCCATCTTCATCACCGCTGCTGCTCCCATGAGGAGGGAGTAGTTCTCCATCGAGGCTCGGGGCTGTACCGGTAGCTATGTGGTTCATCTCTCTCCTATGTGCTTCAATACAATAATCTCATGAGCTGCCTTACATGATTGAGATTCATATGATGATGCTTGTAATCTAGATGTCATTATGCTAGTCAAGTGAGTTTTACTTATGTGATCTCCGGAGACTCCTTGTCCCACGTGTGTAAAGGTGACAGTGTGTGCACCGTGTGGGTCTCTTAGGCCATATTTCACAGAATACTTATTCACCTGTTGAATGGCGTAGTGAAGTGCTTATTTATATCTCTTTATGATTGCAATATGTTTTGTATCACAATTTATCTATGTGCTACTCTAGTGATTTGTTATTAAAGTAGTTTATTCCTCCCGCACGTGTGCAAAGGTGACAGATGTGTGCACCGTGTTAGTACTTGGTTTATGCTATGATCATGATCTCTTGTAGATTGCGAAGTTAACTATTGCTATGATAATATTGATGTGATCTATTCCTCCTACATATGCATGAAGGTGACAAGTGTGCATGCTATGCTAGTACTTGGTTTAGTCTTTTGATCTATCTTACACTAAAGGTTACTAAAATATGAGCATTATTGTGGAGCTTGTTAACTACGGCATTGAGGGTTCGTGTAATCCTACGCAATGTGTTCATCATCCAACAAAAGTGTAGAGTATGCATTTATCTATTCTCGTTATGTGATCAATGTTGAGAGTGTCCACTAGTGAAAGTGTAATCCCTAGGCCTTGTTCCTAAATACCGCTGAGTTACTACCGCTTGTTTACTGTTTTACCGTGTTACTACTCGCTGCAATACTACCACCATCAACTACACGCCAGCAAGCTATTTTCTCGGCACCGTTGCTACTCGCTCATACTTATTTATACCACCTGTATTTCACTATCTCTTCGCCGAACTAGTGCACCTATTAGGTGTGTTGGGGACACAAGAGACTTCTTGCTTTGTGGTTGCAGGGTTGCATGAGAGGGATATCTTTGACCTCTTCCTCCCCGAGTTCGATAAACCTTGGGTGATCCACTTAAGGGAAAACTTGCTGCTGTTCTACAAACCTCTCGCTCTTGGAGGCCCAACACTGTCTACAAGAATAGAAGCTCCCGTAGACATCAAGCACTTTTCCGGCGCCGTTGTCGGGGAGGAAAGGTAAAAGGTTCTCATACTACGGTCTCGGGTAAAGTACTTTTCTCGTTACCGTTGTGTGTGTGCTCAAAGCTATTTCCTTTAGATCCCGCAATTGCATCTTGTTGTTTCTTGTTTACACTAGTTTGGCATAATGTACAAGAGTGAGCTTCTTATTCTATTTCCTGATTTAAAACATGGATTGTTTGATGCGAAAATTAAAAAACCTATGAAATCTTCTTTGCATGCTGGTAGTAATATTAGTATGAACGCTTTGAACACCATTGTTGACAATAATATAGAAAGTTCTAAGCTTGGGGAAGCTGGTTTTCATGATATTTTTAGTCCCCCAAGCATTGAGGAGAAAATTTTCTTTGATGATACTTTGCCTCCTATTTGTGATGATTATAATAGTGGTCTTTTGGCGCCACCTACTATGGAGAGTAAATTTTGTTGTGATTATACTATGCCTCCTACACTTGATGAGAATAATAATGATAGCTACTTTGTTGAATTTGCTCCCACTACAACTAATAAAATTGATTATGCTTATGTGGAGAGTAATAATTTTATGCATGAGACTCATGATAAGAATGATTTATGTGATAGTAATATTGTTGAGTTTGCTCATGATGCTACTGAAAGTTATTATGAGAGAGGAAAATATGGTTGTAGAAATTTTCATGTTACTAAAACACCTCTCTATGTGCTGAAATTTTTGAAGCTACACTTGTTTTATCTTCCTATGCTTGTTACTTTGCTTTTCATGAACTTGTTTATTTACAAGATTCCTATGCATAGGAAGCATGTTAGACTTAAATATGTTTTGGATTTGCTTCTTGATGCTCTCTTTTGCTTCAACTACTATTTCTTGCGAGTGCATCATTAAAACTCGCTGAGCCCATCTTAATGGCTAAAAAGAAAGAACTTCTTGGGAGATAACCCATGTGTTATTTTGCTACAGTACTTTGTTTTATATTTTTGTCTTGGAAGTTGTTTACTACTGTAGCAACCTCTCCTTATCTTAGTTTTGTGTTTTGTTGTGCCAAGTAAAGCCGTTGATAGAAAAGTAAGTACTAGATTTGGATTACTGCGCAGTTCCAGATTTCTTTGCTGTCACGAATCTGGGTCTAATTCTCTGTAGGTAACTCGGAAAATTATGCCAATTTACATGAGTGATCCACAGATATGTACGCAACTTTCATTCAATTTGAGCATTTTCGTTTGAGCAAGTCTGGTGGCCTAATAAAATCCATCTTTACGGACTGTTCTGTTTTGACAGATTCTGTCTTTTATTTCGCATTGCCTCTTTTGCTATGTTGGATGAATTTCTTTGATCCATTAATGTCCAGTAGCTTTATGCAATGTCCAGAAGTGTTAAGAATGATTGTGTCACCTCTGAACATGTGAATTTTTATTATGCACTAACCCTCTAATGAGTTGTTTCGAGTTTGGTGTGGAGGAAGTTTTCAAGGATCAAGAGAGGAGTATGATGCAATATGATTAAGGAGAGTGAAAGCTCTAAGCTTGGGGATGCCCCGGTGGTTCACCCCTGCATATATTAAGAAGACTCAAGCGTCTAAGCTTGGGGATGCCCAAGGCATCCCCTTCTTCATCAACAACATTATCAGGTTCCTCCCCTGAAACTATATTTTTATTCGGCCACATCTTATGCACTTTACTTGGAGCGTCTGTGTGCTTTTGTTTTTGTTTTTGTTTGAATAAATTGGATTACATCATGCTTGTGTGGGAGAGAGACACGCTCCGCTGGTTCATATGAACACATGTGTTCTTAGCTCATAATATTCATGGCGAAGTTTCCTCTTCGTTAAATTGTTATATGGTTGGAATTGGAAAATGATACATGTAGTAATTGCTATAATGTCTTGGGTAATGTGATACTTGGCAATTGTTGTGCTCATGTTTAAGCTCTTGCATCATATACTTTGCACCTATTAGTGAAGAATACATAAAGCATGCTAAAATTTGGTTTGCATATTTGGTTTCTCTAAGGTCTAGATAATTTCTAGTATTGAGTTTGAACAACAAGGAAGACGGTGTAGAGTCTTATAATGTTTTCAATATGTCTTTTATGTGAGTTATGCTGCACCGGTTCATCCTTGTGTTTGTTTCAAATAAGCCTTGCTAGCCTAAACCTTGTATCGAGAGGGAATACTTCTCATGCATCCAAAATACTTGAGCCAACCACTATGCCATTTGTGTCCACCATACCTACCTATACTACATGGTATTTTCCCGCCATTCCAAAGTAAATTGCTTGAGTGCTACCTTTAAAATTCCATCATTCACCTTTGCAATATATAGCTCATGGGACAAATAGCTTAAAAACTATTGTGGTATTGAATATGTAATTATGCACTTTATCTCTTATTAAGTTGCTTGTTGTGCGATAACCATGTTCATCGGGGAACGCCATCAACTCATTGTTGAATTTCATGTGAGTTGCTATGCATGTTCGTCTTGTCCGAAGTAAGGGCGATCTACACTGAGTTGAATGGTTTGAGCATGCATATTGTGAGAGAAGAACATTGGGCCGCTAACTAAAGCCATGATCCATGGTGGAAGTTTCAGTTTTGGACAAACATCCTCAAATCTCTAATGAGAAAAGAATTAATTGTTGTCAAATGCTTAAAGCATTAAAAGAGGAGTCCATTATCTGTTGTCTATGTTGTCCCGGTATGGATGTCTAAGTTGAGAATAATCAAAAGCGAGAAATCCAAATGCGAGCTTTCTCCTTAGACCTTTGTACAAGGCGGCATAGAGGTACCCCTTTGTGAAACTTGGTTAAAGCATATGTATTGCGGTGATAATCCAGGTAGTCCAAGCTAATTAGGACAAGGTGCGGGCACTATTGGTACACTATGCATGAGGCTTGCAACTTATAAGATATAATTTACATGATGCATATGCTTTATTACTACCGTTGACAAAATTGTTTCATGTTTTCAAAATCAAAGCTCTAGCACAAATATAGCAATCGATGCTTTTCCTCTATGAGGACCATTCTTTTACTTTCATTGTTGAGTCGGTTCACCTATTTCTCTCCATCTCAAGAAGCAAACACTTGTGTGAACTGTGCATTGATTCCTACATACTTGCTTATTGCACTTATTATATTACTCTATGTTGACAATATCCATGAGATATACATGTTACAAGTTGAAAGCAACCGCTGAAACTTAATCTTCTTTTGTGTTGCTTCAATACCTTTACTTTGAATTATTGCTTTACGAGTCAACTCTTATGCAAGACTTATTGATGCTTGTCTTGAAGTGCTATTCATGAAAAGTCTTTGCTTTATGATTCACTTGTTTACTCATGTCATACACATTGTTTTGATCGCTGCATTCACTACATATGCTTTACAAATAGTATGATCAAGATTATGATGGCATGTCACTCCGAAATTATCTTTGTTATCGTTTTACCTGCTCGGGACGAGCAGAACTAAGCTTGGGGATGCTGATACGTCTCCGACGTATCGATAATTTCTTGTGTTCCATGCCACATTATTGATGTTATCTACATGTTTTATGCACACTTTATGTCATATTCGTGCATTTTCTCGGAACTAACCTATTAACAAGATGCCGAAGTGCCGGTTCCTCGTTTTCTCGCTGTTTTTGGTTTCGGAAATCCTAGTAACGAAATATTCTCGGAATCGGACGAAATCAACGCCAAAGATCTTAGAATCCCCGGAAGCATCCAGAACACACCGTAGAGGTCGGAGGGGGCCACAGGGCCACCAAACCCTAGGCTGGCGCGGCCAGAGGGGGGGCCGCGCCGCCCTATGGTGTGGCCCCCCTGTCAGCCCTCCTGCACCGCCTCTTCGCCTATATAAAGCCTCCGTCACGAAAACCCTGAGGCGAAGAACCACGATACGGAAAACCTTCCAGAGCCGCCGCCATCACGAAGCCAAGATCTGGGGGACAGGAGTCTCTGTTCCGGCACCCTGCCGGAGCGGGGAAGTGCCCCCGGAAGGCTTCTCCATCGACACCGCTGCCATCTCCACTCGCCATCTTCATCACCGCTGCTGCTCCCATGAGGAGGGAGTAGTTCTCCATCGAGGCTCGGGGCTGTACCGGTAGCTATGTGGTTCATCTCTCTCCTATGTGCTTCAATACAATAATCTCATGAGCTGCCTTACATGATTGAGATTCATATGATGATGCTTGTAATCTAGATGTCATTATGCTAGTCAAGTGAGTTTTACTTATGTGATCTCCGGAGACTCCTTGTCCCACGTGTGTAAAGGTGACAGGTGTGTGCACCGTGTGGGTCTCTTAGGCCATATTTCACGAATACTTATTCACCGTTGAATGGCGTAGTGAAGTGCTTATTTATATCTCTTTATGATTGCAATATGTTTTGTATCACAATTTATCTATGTGCTACTCTAGTGATTTGTTATTAAAGTAGTTTATTCCTCCCGCACGTGTGCAAAGGTGACAAGGTGTGCACCGTGTTAGTACTTGGTTTATGCTATGATCATGATCTCTTGTAGATTGCGAAGTTAACTATTGCTATGATAATATTGATGTGATCTATTCCTCCTACATATGCATGAAGGTGACAGTGTGCATGCTATGCTAGTACTTGGTTTAGTCTTTTGATATATCTTACACTAAAGGTTACTAAAATATGAGCATTATTGTGGAGCTTGTTAACTCCGGCATTGAGGGTTCGTGTAATCCTACGCAATGTGTTCATCATCCAACAAAAGTGTAGAGTATGCATTTATCTATTCTGTTATGTGATCAATGTTGAGAGTGTCCACTAGTGAAAGTGTAATCCCTAGGCCTTGTTCCTAAATACCGCTGAGTTACTACCGCTTGTTTACTCGTTTTACCGTGTTACTACTCGCTGCAATACTACCACCATCAACTACACGCCAGCAAGCTATTTTCCGGCACCGTTGCTACTGCTCATACTTATTTATACCACCTGTATTTCACTATCTCTTCGCCGAACTAGTGCACCTATTAGGTGTGTTGGGGACACAAGAGACTTCTTGCTTTGTGGTTGCAGTGGTTGCATGAGAGGGATATCTTTGACCTCTTCCTCCCTGAGTTCGATAAACCTTGGGTGATCCACTTAAGGGAAAACTTGCTGCTGTTCTACAAACCTCTGCTCTTGGAGGCCCAACACTGTCTACAAGAATAGAAGCTCCCGTAGACATCAGTAGCTAACCCAGTGATGGTGCCAAAGAAAAACACGAAAGTCCTTCGCATGTGTGTCGACTTTACGTGCCTCAATAAACATTGTCCAAAGGATCACTTTCCCCTCCCAAGGATCGATCAGATTATCGACTCCACGGCAGGATGTGAACGTCTTTCCTTTTTGGACGCATACTCTGGTTATAACCAGATCAGATTAAAAGAAGACGACGAAGCCAAAACAGCGTTCATCACACCGTATGGCGTATTTTGTTATAAAACAATGCCCTTCAGGTTGAAAAACGCGGGAGCAACATATCAACGGATGATGCAGAAGTGCTTGGCAACACAGATTGGGAAAAATGTACAAGTATACATCGACGACGTCGTCATCACAACAAAAAAGGGGGCAACATTAATCGAGGATTTGAAGGAAACTTTCGACAACCTCGATAAATTTTGTCTCAAGTTGAATCCGACGAAATGTTCTTTCGGCGTCCCTGCAGGAGAACTTCTCGGGTTCCTAGTTTCAGCAAGAGGGATTGAAGCAAATCCCGAAAAAATCCAAGCTATCGTAACAATGAGGAAGCCAACAAAGTTGAAGGAAATACAGCAGCTAACTGGGCGAGTCGCAGCTTTAAGCAGATTCGTCGCCAGGGTGGGAGAAAAAGCATTACCGTTCTACGCTTTAATAAAGCAGGGAGAGAAATTCCAGTGGAACGAAGAAGCCGATAGAGCTTTCGAGGATTTGAAACGCACAATCTCGACACCACCAGTCTTGATGGCGCCGAAGGAAAAAAGAACCTCTCCTGATGTACATTGCAGCCACACCCCAGGTGGTTAGCACGGTGCTAGTTGTCGAAAGAGAAGAAGAAGGAAAACTCCATGGAGTGCAAAGGCCGGTATATTTCATCAGTGAAGTTTTATCGCCTTCCAAACAGCGGTACCCGCAGTACCAGAAACTAGCATATGGAGTGATTACAACAGCAAGAAAGTTGTGCCACTATTTTTCAGCGCACCCGATAATAGTGGTCAATGAGGCGCCTTTATCCAACATACTCAACAATCCAGAAGCTACAGGGCGTGTCTCCCTTTGGGGAATAGAACTTTCTCCTCGGGACATCACGTATGAAAAATGAAAGGCAATAAAATCACAAATTTTACCATACTTCATCGCAGAGTGGATGGAGTTGCAAAACACAGGACCTCCGGATTTGTCGAGAACCTGGACTATGAACTTCGACGGGTCCAAAAGGTTAGAAGGAGCTGGAGCGGGGGTAATACTCATATCACCTGAAGGCGACAAATTGAAATATGTCCTACGGATGACATTCCCAAACGCATCCAACAATGAAGCAGAATACGAAGCGGCGCAACTCGACTAAAAATCTTTGGCGACTCACAATTGGTGGCTCAGCAAGTTATGAACCAATGTGATGCAGTCAACGACAGCATGATAGCATACAAGGAGGTGTACAATGAGCTTGAGAAGCTGTTTGATGGATGCGAGGTAAATCACATC
>NW_025901539.1:0-49712 GCF_022539505.1 Lolium rigidum
AGCATCGAATCATTGTTCCTCAAACCCTAGTTTCATAATCGTCGAGTACTTTTCGGCTGAAACCTTCGAGATCTACTTGCCCTCTACTTCCGACTAAACCCTAGTCTACAACTCGTAGGCATTGATAAGTTAATACCTTGTCACCCACCCTTCGTGGTGCTCTAGTTATGGGTCTTCTTTAGGGAACTGATCTCACTCCGCCTGAGCAAATTCAAGTTGAGGATGATAAGAAGAAGCTAGTGTCGGTCCCCAATCCGGCTATGATATTTGGATGGCCGGGGATCAGCAGGTGGTCAGCTACCTCATGAATTCTCTCTCTGAGGATGTTCTTCCTCATGTTTTTGGCCTTCCTCGTGCTGTTGATGTGTAGCGTGAACTCCATGATATGTATTCTACTCAATCCAAGTCCCGCGTTTCTACTCTTAGAGGAAATATGACCAACACAAAGAAGCTAGATATGACTAATCAACAATATGTTACCAAGATGAAAGGTTTTGCTTCTGCTCTTGCTGCTGCTGGCAAACCAGTTGATGATGATGAACTGAAGGATTATATTCTCAATGATCTGGATGGCACTTTTAATTCCCTTGTTGTTGTTATTCGTGTTGTTCCTACTACCACTATGCATGATATGTGCTCCCAGTTATTTTCTCATGAGGATCGCGATGCTATGCTTCTCTCAACTGGTCCGGTCCCAGGAGGTTTTACCTCCTCTGTTAATGTTGTTCCTCGTAGCCCCTCTTCAAATTATTGGGATGCACCTCCACGCCCACCACAAACACAACTCTATATGCCTCCTACACCACATCCCTATATGCCACCTCATAAACAACATTACCAACAACCTCCTCCACACCACTACATGTACCAGCCTTATCCGCAACACACTCCATATTACACGCCGCCTATAACAGTAGGAAACCCCGGAAATCAAAAGGTCTCACTAGAGATTCCCACAATCAAAAGAGAGATTAGGAAGACCGCTCCTTTGCCCACTTACCAGCCCGCTCCTTTACCCTATACACCGCCACCACAACAGCGCCCCTCCTACCAACACCACCACCGCGCCCAAACCCACCACCTCCTCACAACCGTGGCCCACCTCGCCCTGACCAGGAGCGTCGGCCCAATGGGGGCGTTTTGTCACGCCTTGGCGGGAGGGAGTCATCTGTCATATCTGCATGAAGGAAGGGCACCAAGCCAATGATTGTTGGTGGCGCTATGATGATGATGATGACATACCCAATGACAATTCAAATGGTGCCTATGGAGTAGACACAAATTGGTATATGGACACATGCGCCACAAATCATGTCAGAGGACGACTCAACAAGCTTCAAGTTCATGAGAAATATCAGGGGCGTGATCAAGTTCACAATGCTAGTGGGCAAGGTATGTGCATTTCTTGCATTGGTCATTCAGTTTTGCACACCCCGCATAGTTCCTTGCATCTCAAAAATATTCTTCAGGTCCCTGCTTCTTCCATGAGTTTGCGATTTTGCTCATAAAATTGCCCTAGAAAATAATGCCTTTATTGAAATTCACACATTCTTTTTCTTGATTAAGGATCAAGCCACGCATCAAATACTGTTTAGAGGACCTTGCGAAGGTGGCCTTTATCCGCTTGTTCCAATATCCACGGGGTCATCATCCAAGCATGCTCTTGTCACCATCAAGCCTTCATCCTCTACATGGCATCGTCGTCTAGGGCATCCACTATCTTTTATTGTTTAGCAAGTATTTAAGAAGAATAATTTGTCATACACTCCAGATACAAATTCTTATATATGTTATCCTTCTCAACATGAGAAGAGTCATCAGTTACCCTATCATGTCTCCACTAGTGTTTCTACTGTTCCATTGGAACAAGTTTTTCTGATGTATGGGGTCCTGCGCCACTTGTACGTTAGTGAAAGAACATCTCTACACCATTATGGTTTTGTGTGTTTGATGACAACATGTGTGATTATCTAATGTGGTTTAGTGTGTAGATGTGATCTATATTGTTTTCATATTGTGAAGAAATAAAAGGGGAAGATTCATTTGTTGAAAAGGAAGAAGAAAAGGAAGAAACAAAAATGTCCAGGCCGGAAATTTCGAGAATTTCCGGCCCCCAAACATCGGCTAAGGACTTAAGGGTCAGGAGTCACTGGATCCCCCCCCCCCCCCGGAAATTTGGCCGGAAATTCCATGGCGGGGGGGGGGGGGTGGATATCCCGGCCCCAACTTACAACGGAATTTCCGCCCCCAGTTATTATCCAACGACTCCATTTCGAGGGGGTATAAATACTCCTTTCTTCCCCAAGCTGAAGTTGCTCGACCAGTTCATATTCTTCACCTCAAGGTGAGCCACCAAAATCACTTGTTCTCCTTCTCCATCCAATCAAAGCTCTTGATCTTTGGAGAATCGAAGGAGAAGATCCCGATCTACATTTTCACCGAAGCGATTTATATTTCCCCCTCATTTGCTTGAGGGCCCCTTTACTAGTGTTCCTTTTGGAAACCCTAGTTGTTGTTGCTTGATTTGATCTTGTTGTTGTGTTGTTATAGCTATTGGGAGCCTCCAATTCAGTTGTGAATGTGTGCCCCAAGAGCCTTGTAAAGTCTCGGTTTCCGCCTCGAGGAAATCCCTTAGTGGACAAATGAGCTAGGCCTTTGTGGCGTTGCTCACCGGAGAATAGGGTGAGGCCTTTGTGGTGTTGGTTAGGCCTTTGTGGCGACCAAACCCCTCCAACGTAGACGTACTTCCCCTCAAAAGGAAGGAACTACGGGAATCATCCCTTGTGTCTCCGCGTGCTACACTCTCGATTATCTCTATCCTTTATTGCATTATTATATCTTGCCTAGCGATATCATGCTTAGTTGTATACCTTGTCATCTAGGAAAATTCACATAGTTGTATATCTAGAGAATTTACCTTTGTGTCAAGCCTTAATTGAAAAATAACTAAAAATTGGGTAGGACCTATTCACCCCCCCTCTAGGTGAGGCATACGATCCTTTCAGTTGGCAAACATGCATACTATGTAAGTTTCATTGATGATTTTAGCAAGTTCACCTGGATCTATTTTCTCAAAAAGCGTTCTGAGGTTTTTCAAGTTTTTCTTGACTTCCAAAAATATGTTGAGCCCAAGTCTGATAAGAAAATTATTACCATGCAAACTGACTAGGGAGGTGAATATGAAAAACTCCACAGTTTCTTTCAGCATATAGGCATCACTCATCATGTTTCATGTTGTCAACACCCGGATTTTTAAGTCCAGATGCCTATTACGCCATACCTCGCAATCCCAGGAATATTGTTTTTGCGAGACATAATAGATTGACATCGCAACACATCATTCATTACATACCATAATCGTCTTACAAATAAAGGATCACATGATCCAGTCTTAATACAACATAGAGGATCTAGAGATCCTATTACAAAACACATAGCGGAAGCGAAGTAGCGGTTGTGGTCCATCCGTTTCACGAGCAAGCCGTTGACGTCAGGAGTGGTCCTAGTTGTCGTAGACGTCCTGCTGTCCTTCATCCTGGTACTGAGGCTCTTCTTCATAGTCTGGCCATTTGAATAGCCAGGGACACAGCCATGAGTACTTTAAAGTACTCGCAAACTAATACTAGTGTAAGTACTATCAACTATGGTAAGAGGGTTCTAAGATCTAGTTTCATTTGCATAAAGCCAGTTTTATTTCGTAAGCATTTAATAAACAGAGACTCCTAATTTGCCTAACTTAACTCAAGTGGGAACATTAGTGTCATTCCCACAACTCAGTTGTGATTCAAAGTAAAAGTCACCTTTCAAACTCAAGTCACAAGTCACCATTCATATTTTGGAAAAGTTCTGATGACGGAACAGTATGGCCTTTCCAACTGTCCATGACCGCGGACGCGGCTATTCGAATAGTTTAAACTCTGCAGAGGTTGTACACTTGTGCCACAACAATTGCAATAGTCCGTTAGGGGTAACTGGCCCTGATTTATCGCACTCAGTGCGCGAACTACCAATCATAACCTTTCATTTACATACCCTAGTACAGGCACCTCTCCCCATGAGCTTGGCCTCCCGGGGAGAGCAAACCGCCAACCCGGGAACTGCACAGGGCTTGGGTAGGACATTCACCTCATTTCACGTCATTTCACTTTCAAGGGAGGCAACCTCGGCATAACCCTTATGACGCTTGTTCAGAGGGAACCCATACTAAAATACATAAGTTTCCAGTTAAGCCTTACCCAGATTCAGGTATTGTGGGGGTACTTAAGAATTGGAATGGTCTCGCATCCGAACCCAACCATCAGTTTTTGGTAAATTTCACCAAGTCATTCACAAGTCATATTCACCTTCAAAATCTTTCAATAGAATGACTCATCATTCCAAGGTTTTCAAAATCATTGGTTTTCATGAGTTCCTGATGTCTACGGGTGCTTCTATTCTTGTAGACAGTGTTGGGCCTCCAAGAGCAGAGGTTTGTAGAACAGCAGCAAGTTTCCCTTAAGTGGATCACCCAAGGTTTATCGAACTCGGGGAGGAAGAGGTCAAAGATATCCCTCTCATGCAACCCTGCAACCACAAAGCAAGAAGTCTCTTGTGTCCCCAACACACCTAATAGGTGCACTAGTTCGGCTAAGAGATAGTGAAATACAGGTGGTATGAATAAATGCGAGCAGTAGCAACGGCACCAGAAAAGTGCTTTGCTGTCCAGGACTGGTGTGTGGTTGATGGTGGTAATATTGCAGGAAGTATAGATGCGATGAAACCGATAAACGAACAGCGATAGCGATATTTAGGAACAAGGCCTAGGGATCATACTTTCACTAGTGGACACTCTCAACATTGATCACATAACAGAATAAATAGATAGATGCTAGACTCTACACCCTCTTGTTGGATGATGAACACCACTAAGCGTGTAGGATTACACGAACCCTTAATGCCGGAGTTAACAAGCTCCACAATATTCAATGTTCATATTTAAATAACCTTAGAGTGCATAACAGATCAACAT
This sequence comes from Lolium rigidum, assembly GCF_022539505.1. Lineage (NCBI taxonomy): Eukaryota > Viridiplantae > Streptophyta > Magnoliopsida > Poales > Poaceae > Lolium > Lolium rigidum. Next base: position 5,009 of record NW_025901539.1, read on the forward strand.
AACCAAACCAAGTACTAACATAGCATGCACACTTGTCACCTTCACACTACGAAAGGAGGAATAGATCACATCAATACTATCATAGCAATAGTTAACTTCATAATCTACAAGAGATCACAATCATAGCCTACGCCAAGTACTACACGATGCACACTGCTGTCACCATTACACCGTGCGGGAGGAATAAACTACTTTAATAACATCACTAGAATAGCACACGGATAAATTGTGATACAAAACACATTGCAATCATAAAGGGATATAAATAAGCACTTCACTATGCCATTCATAACGGTGAATAAGTATTCCGTGAAATATAGCCTAAGAGACCCACACGGTGCACACACTTGTCACCTTTACACACGTGGGACAAGGAGTCTCCGGAGATCACATAAGTAAAATCCACTTGACTAGCATAATGACATCTAGATTACAAGTATCATCATATGAATCTCAATCATGTAAGGCAGCTCATGAGATTATTATATTGAAGTACATAGGAGAGAGATTAACCACATAGCTACGGTACAGCCCCGAGCCTCGATGGAGAACTACTCCCTCCTCATTGGAGACAGCGGTGTTGATGGAGATGGCGGTGGTGTCGATGGAGGAGCCTTCGGGGGCACTTCCCCGTCCCGGCGGCGTGCTTGGAACGAGACTCCTGTCCCCGGATCTTGGCTTCGCGATGGCGGCGGCTGCGGAAGGTTTTCTCCGGTTTCGTCGAACGTCGTAGGGTTTTCGCGACGGAGACCTTAAGTAGGCGGAAGGGCAGCCTCGGAGGCCCGACGGGGGGCCACACACTAGGGCGGCGCGGGCCCCCTTTGGCCGCGCCGCCTTGCTGTGTCGGCGCCCGTGGCCCCACTTCGTCTCCCCTCCGGTCTTCCGGAAGCTTCGTGCAAAAATAGGACCACGGGCGTTGATTTCGTCCAATTCCGAGAATATTTCCTTACTAGGATTTCTGAAACCAAAAACAGCGAGAAAACGACAAGCGGCCCTTCGGCATCTCGTCAATAGGTTAGTTCGGAAAACGCATAAATATGACATAAAGTATGCATAAAACATGTAGATATCATCAATAATGTGGCATGGAACATAAGAAATTATCGATACGTCGGAGACGTATCGGCATCCCCAAGCTTAGTTCTGCTCGTCCCGAGCGAGTAAACGATAACAAATATAATTTACGGAGTGACATGCCATCATAACCTTGATCATACTATTGTAAGCATATGTAATGAATGCAGCGATCAAAACAATGGTAATGACATGAGTAAACAAATGAATCATAAAGCAAAGACTTTTCATGGATAGTACTTTCAAGACAAGCATCAATAAGTCTTGCATAAGAGTTAACTCATAAAGCAATAAATCAAAGTAGAGGTATTGAAGCAACGCAAAGGAAGATTTGAAGTTTTAGCGGTTGCTTTCAACTTATAACATGTATATCTCATGGATATTGTCAATGTAAAGTAATATAACAAGTGCAATATGCAAGTATGTAGGAATCAATGCACAGTTCACACAAGTGTTTGCTTCTTGAGGTGGAGAGAGATAGGTGAGCTGACTCAACATAAAAGTAAAAGAAAGGTCCTTCAAAGAGGAAAGCATCGATTGCTATATTTGTGCTAGAGCTTTTATTTTGAAAACAAGAAACAATTTTGTCAACGGTAGTAATAAAGCATATGTATCATGTAAATTATATCTTACAAGTTGCAAGCCTCATGCATAGTATACTAATAGTGCCCGCACCTTGTCCTAATTAGCTTGGACTACGGGATCATCGCAATACACATGTTTTAACCAAGTGTCACAAAGGGGTACCTCTATGCCGCTCTGTACAAAGGTCTAAGGAGAAAGCTCGCATTTTGGATTTCTCGCTTTTTATTATTCTCAACTTAGACATCCATACCGGGACAACATAGACAACGAGATAATGGACTCCTCTTTAATGCATAAGCATGTAGCAACAATTAGTGTTCTCATATGAGATTGATGATATATGTCCAAAACTGAAACTTCCACCATGATTCATGGCTTTAGTTAGCGGCCCAATGTTCTTCTCTAACAATATGCATGCTCTAACCATTAAAGTGGTAGATCTCCCTTACTTCGAACAAGACGGTCATGCATAGCAACTCACATGATATTCAACAAAGAGTAGTTGATGGCGTCCCCGGGAACATGGTTATCGCACAACAAGCAACTTAATAAGAGATAAAGTGCATAAGTACATATTCAATACCACAATAGTTTTTAGGCTATTTGTCCCATGAGCTATATATTGCAAAGGTAAAGAATGGAAATTTTAAAGGTAGCACTCAAGCAATTTACTTTGGAATGGCGGAGAAATACCATGTAGTAGGTAGGTATGGTGGACACAAATGGCATAGTGGTTGGCTCAAGGATTTTGGATGGATGAGAAGTATTCCCTCTCGATACAAGGCTTAGGATAGCAAGGTTATTCGAAACAAACACAAGGATGAACTGGTGCAGCAAAACTCACATAAAAGACATATTGTAAACATTATAAGACTCTACACCGTCTTCCTTGTTGTTCAAACCAATACTAGAAATTATCTAGACCTTAGAGAGACCAATTATGCAAACCAAATTTTAGCAAGCTCTATGTATTTCTTCATTAATAGGTGCAAAGTATATGATGCAAGAGCTTAAACATGAGCACAACAATTGCCAACAGCAATGGAATCCCAAGATCTATGAACCACCTCATGACTAGCCAATTAGATAACCAACCCTGCTGCATTGTCTTGATCTCTCCCCCTTTGTATAAATATTTCACATTTCGAATGCAAGCAAGTTTGAAAGATTGCCCTGCTCTTTCTTTTTCTGCACAAAAGAGCCCTTCCTAATTCCAAAATTTGTAGGAAGATACTGGACTTTTCTTTTGGATTAGAAAAAAGTTTCAGAAGATATGTCTAAAGTAGATGGTGATTGATAGAGCAATTCTTGCTCGTAAGTTCCAGTATGAGTACTGCGCCGAACATAAAGCTTGTGACTGGTAGTAAAACTTCGATTTCTCTTTTCAGATAGAGTTCGATCCTCAACCTCAACTATTTCTCGCGATATCTTATTACGAAGTTTTGTTCCTTCAATTCAAAGTTTTGAGGTCTTTAAAAAAGTGGATTAATCGGACGAGGACAAAGAGAGAGTCCCATTCTACATGTCAATACTGACAACAATGAAATTTCTAGTAAAAGGAAAATCCGAGAATCCCCCGAGATGGGATTGGCGGCGGCGGTGTCTCAGTAAGGTTTTCCGTATCGTGGCTCTCGGTACTGGGGGTTTCGCGACGGAGGCTTTAAGTAGGCGGAAGGGAAGCCTCGGAGGGGTCACGGGGGCCCCACACAACAGGGCCGCGCGGGCCCAATGCTGGCCGCGCCGCCCTAGTGTGGCGTTCAGCCGAAAAGTACTCGACAATTATGAAACTAGGGTTTGAGGAACAATGATTCGATGCTTTCTTTGTCCCTCGACTCCCCCTTATATAGGAGGTGGAGCCGAGGGATTCGTATTGTACAAGTTACAGAGTCCGAGAAGGTTTCTAACTCCTCCCGCAAGATTACAAACAATGCTTCCTATTACAACTCTAGCTTTCCTTAACAATATCTTGTGCTTCCGAATCTTCTTATTCTTCGGGTAGTGGGCCTTCGATAAACCCCGGGTACTATCTTCGGCAGGCCCATTGGGGATTCCTATGTCGGTAGCCCCGAGATTTTGCTTGAATCGCGAGTCGGGGAAAATCTCCGCTGTTTATTTTTACTCGACAACTTAAAACCTTTCTATATTTCTTCACATAAATTTCTATATTGTACGGGGATAATGGTAGTTGGGGCTAGTTCATCGACGGATCGGGTACTAGTTAAGCTGCTCTAGTGGCAATCCGCAAAAACCTACTTCAAAATCACGTCCCTGGACATGATCTCGGGATACTGGTGTAAACTTCGACAGGCGCCGCTTAAGGTCTTACCATTCTGTCGAGTCCCAGTCATATTTATCGGGTACCTAACGCGTCCGTTAGGATTTTTCTTCGTATCTGTTGATACGGATAAAAGTAGCAAACCAACGCCAGAGACGGCGCCACGCCTCACAGAACGGATCTGGGGTCTTACCTTCGCAAAGTTTTGCGGCATTCAGAAATTGATCGCAACTTTGGCGTTCTGAGAATATATTGTCGAGTGCTTATTCGGTCTGTTGGAATGGCACATTTTATTGAGTCAAAGATGACTTATATTGCTCTCCCGATGGGAGTATATGCAGAGTTATTTATAACTCGAAATATACTCTTTTGCTTTTCTATGTTTCTTCTTTTCATTCTTTCTTTCTTTTTTATAATTTCATCGGGCACGCGAACAGCGTTCCCGATGGGAGTAGCCCCCGAGGCTATAGCCAAGGACTTGTGCTTGGTTGTAGGCTCCACGCCTTATGCTGCTATATTTTCTTTCTCTCCCGACGTTTTATAATTTCTCGGGTGCGCGAACAGCGCTCCCGATGGGAGTAGCCCCCGAGGCTATGAACAAATATTTGTATTTGATCATAGGCTCACACCATTTTTATTTTGTTCTTTTGTGATCTTTTCATTTTTCCAAACTAGCCCCCGAGCATTTGACCAAAAACTTGTATTTGATCAAAGGCTCTCCAATATTGTTGCATGTCGCCTTTTGATGTAGCTGGTGAGTCGAATTTTTCTGTCTGCCAAGGTGACGTTATTGCTGACGATAGCCACGATTGTAAGTCCAGAAATCGCAAGAAGTTTTCTCCCGCTACCCTGCGGGCCCAAATTATCCATTATCTTGACACGTCGTGTAAGTGGGGGACACACGTTCTCCGCTTTTCCTGGCGCACGTACCGTAACTTCTCCAGTGTTAAAATACTTTTTTACCCTTGTTTCCACGTGGTTATCATCTGCCGCACACTTTTTCCATCCTACGGTCCGCCGCTTCGCCGCACCTCTATATAAGATCTCCTTCTTCTTCCTCGAGCACTTCCGCTCGCGCCGTTCTCCTGCTCTCCTCTGCAAAACCTCCTCCTGCGCCCCACAACTTCCTAAGCTCATCTTCTCCAAGCTTCATTCCTGCGCCATTGTTGATGCCACCGCGTCGGTTGATCAAGCACAACACGCCTGAATCGTCAATGGCTGCCGCAGATGCGGGAAGCGCGGAGTGGGAAAGGTCCAAAATTTCCACCCAGGACATCAATCTCTTGAAGAAGCTAGGGATTAACAAGAAGCCCAAGGCGCTGTGCTTCCCTAGTGAAGAAAGCTACCCAACCCTCCAATGGGGTATCGGGTAAGTTTCATCGACCATCTCATCCGCGGTCTTTCCGCCCCCATTCATCCTTTCCTCCGCGGATTGCTTTTTGTTTATGGCCTTCAACTTCACCACCTCACGCCCAATTCTATCCTCCATATCTCCATTTTCATCACCCTGCTGTGAGGCCTTCCTTGGCGTCCGGCCCTAGCCGGGCGCTATGGAAGCGCATTTTCTTTTGTCGCCGCAATGGCTCTCCCAATGTCGCCTATAATATAGGCGGCGTTGTTATTTCCGTTGCCCCACGGTCGATTACTTCGACGTCAAACTCCCGACTCAGTTCAAGGGTGGCGCAAGAAGTGGTTGTACATTAGGGAGGAAAACCATGGATGTGCTGAAGACAACATCCCTCCTTTCGATGGTGCCGAGAAAATCCTTCGCCACCGCTCCTGGGATGCAGAGGCTACCGAGGAAGAAAAAACATCGACGAAGGCCTTGATGACTCGCATCCGTGAGTTGCAAAATACTCGCGGCAAAGAGTTGTCGGGTATCCAAATCACGGCATATTTTCTTAGAACTAGAGTGCAGCCTCTTCGGGCTCGCAAATACCCTCTCCGGAAGTATGCGGCGACAAGGACGCGGATCGGTTGTCGGCAGATTTGGAGGTCAAGGACTTAGAGAAGCTTGTCCGAAAAATCTCCTCTCTCAGCAAAAGAGATCCTGTCCCTTCTTCTTGTCGTGTAAAGCCGTACGGCGCCACCAATGCGCTTCCCAAGGTAAACTTTGTCGATTGATTTGTTATTGCCTCGCTATCTTTTGTAACTCCTTTTTTGACATCTTCCTCTTGTTTTTGTACGAGAACCATCCAAATCTTGTCTCGCTTCCTCCCCTTCTCGAAGGTGGAGAAGTCGAGGAAAGGGCCGTTGTCACCGACGACAACCAAGATGCCCCCTCTGTTGTGAATGAACCCGCAGATTCTCACAAATCTGCGGGATCTTCTGAAAAGGAGGCTGCCTCTGAAGGCACTGCATCGGCACAATCTCCTCCTCCTGCTGTTTCTCCCAAGAACAAAAGGAAAATGAATGATGTCGAAGATTCCGGTACCTCCAAGGCCGAAGAAGCTGCTCCTTCACGTCAAAAGGCAGCTTATGATCCATACCTTGAGGCCCTCATCAGTTCGTAAGTCACTCACTTTTTTTTATTTTTGTACTCGAAGATTTTTGTTTATCTTGCTTTTTATGCTACCAACATTTAATCGCAGTGATGATGAGGGAGAAGTACCAGCTTTTGATGTGGCTGCTCGAACGAGTACGTCACATACTCTAATTGTTTTGGAGACGCCAGTTGAAGGAGAAGAATCCTCGCCTCCTCAACAAAACGTTGGCGCTCCTACTCCTCCTTCAAGCCCCCTTGTCCCTTCTCCGAAAAGGACAAGGATTGAAACAATGCCGGAGCCTACCCTCCAATTGAGTAGCTCCTCTAACCCTCTCTTGGATGATGTAAGTTCTTATTTTTCTTGTCGCTGTCTATATTTCCTCTGTTTGCTTCTTTATGCCATCATATTTTTCCCATACTGACATTTTCTTTCTTTATTCTTCTTTGACAGCCTATGATCAAAGAGCTTATTCGCATCGGTGCCCAATTCATCGGGTGCCGTGAGTATGCCTGACAAGGCCGAAGGTAATAATTCTTTGCTGGCTCTTGTTTATAACTTCTTGCTCCTGTTTTGTTGCAATTTTGACGATCCTTGACTATTTTGGCAGAAAAACTTGTAGAAGCCAACAAGCTTGTCGACACGCTTACTCAGAATTTAGAGCAAAGTGAAGCGGCTCGCAAGAAAGCTGAACTTGATACTGGCAATGCTAAAGCAGAGGCTGATAAAGCCAAGGCAGAAGCTGCTGGTGTCAAAGATCTTCAAAAAAGACTTGATGATGCCGAAACTGCTTTGAACGAGCACAAAGCCGCGCAGGCTACTCGTGAAAAGGCGATTATCAAGCACTTGAACGCGCAGAACCGGCGCTTTGTCGGTAATTTTGTCAATCCATTCTATTTTTCTTAGACCTGCTCTCTCTTTTTTTTATTTTGTACTTTACTTACTATCGACCAACATATATTTTTGCGACAGGTAAAACAAATCAAGAATTCGAGCTTGAAGATCCTGACAACGATCCTCTTCTTGATGCGCTCTACGTCCTTGAGTTTCATGGAACCGAAGTTCGCGAAGGCATTGAACGAGTCGACGCGGGATTGTCACGGCTGTTTTTTCTTCCGAAGAAAACGGAACCCAAGACTTTCCTTGCTCTTGCCAAGGACTTCAATCCACGAGAAGATCTTGGACTGAAGATGCGCCGGGAGAACATGAAGATTCGTTGTCGAAAGCTACTTGTTGCCTTGGTCGGCGATAGCCAACAAACTATCGGCGGTCGAAAGTAGGCGACACTGAAACGGATAGAGCAAACAAAATGGCGATCGTTGATCAAGGCAGCAAAGCCCAACACGAAGAAAATCCTGTCCTATCTCGGGATCAAGCCATCTTCCACTCCTAGCTCATCAAAGCCGGAGGTCTAGTTGAATGCCCCTTCTTTTTATTTTCTCTGTTTCTTTAGCTATTATCGCCATATTAGCTTTGGCGACAATTATCTTAGTAGTCCTTTTGAAGAACTCCTTTGTAATATCCATGTAAATTTCTTGAAGATCAATGGAATTCGTCTTGTGCCATCCTTTGATATTGGAATTTTCTTTTCCGGTTGGTATTTGATAATTACTCCGCCAATCCTCATTACGCCGATACTTCTCCTGCTTCCTCCTTCTCGAAGAAAACACTAGTCAACGATAACCTCATCGAAGGTTCTTCAAGACAACATTTGTCGCAAGATTTGCAAGAACTGCGCCAACAACTCCAATCTATGAAGAAACAAACTCTTGCGATGATGGAACAATCTCGACAAGCATCCGATAGAGAGAATATTGCTCTTCAACAAGCAAAAGAAGCCATTGCTGCAAAGGATGCTGCTGTTGCTGAGGCTGCCGGAGCTTCTTCTCGAGAAAATTATATGCTTCAGCTGATGATTGACGCCAGCCTGGACATGACAGGTATGTTTCCTGTTCATAACCATGCTGGATGTTGTTCTTTGCTATTTTTTCTTCCTTGACAACTTATTTGCTGTATCATGCTCATTTTTGGATACTGCTGCCGAAGATCAACATGTTGAAGCTCGAGCCAATGTTCTGCTCAAACTGGCTGCACAACATGGTTCTAACTTTTGGGTTACTCCTGAGCGTACCCGCCAGATTGTCGGATTCCAAGATCGCGCGGCCCGGAGTCCGTGACTTCCTTGACTTACGCACGAAGACTTTATTTTTAGTTTATGGAACCATGTTTCCTCGCGACAAGATGCCAGAAACTCTTCCTGCATTAATGGAAAAATTTCGAGATACTCCTCGAATCCATGGCTTTGTGCGGGCTCAACTCTCTGCTGACGCAAGATTCGCTATGATGATGATAAATATTTGCCATCCAAAATTGCCCATGAATCAAATTGTTCCCACGTGCCTGGCTAAAATGTCGAAGAAGAAGAGAAATATGAGCAAGATTGATGATTTGGTGACTCCTGTAGCTGAAGATATGATGGATGAACTTCTTCGGATGGATGCTGAGTTCTTTGTGAAGGGTAGCTATGCCGAGCATAGTACTCGTCCTTCCAATGAACGAATAACCATAGACCATGTGCTAGGTATCCATTGAGGGTTCTTCCTTGTTCTTGCTGTAATTTCACCGTTGGTACATCTTTGTAAATATTATCTATATTGTAAAGCTGCCAACTCTGTACTTATGTATTGTTTCTATTTTTGATCGTCGAGCCCCCGAGCCTTTGGCTGGAGCTTATGCTGTTTTGTTATCCCGAAGATTTTTCTCTTACTGCGAGAAGATATATATATTTTGCTGTCAATGGGCACGAGCCCCCGAGTGTCTTGGTGCTGACGTCCTATATTTTTGTTGCGAGGTTTTTAGACCAAAGCAATAAAATTTTGGCGAGTACACTATATTTATAATTGTTAGCTTCCGATGTTATATTTGGCGAGGTGTTCTTGTACCCAGGCGACATATTTTGGTAAGTCTAGTTTATCTATATTGTATATATTTTGCAACTTGAAGGCATTAAGCCCCCGAGCGTGTCGTAGAATAAGAAGTATATCTTCACTATCTTTATTATATTGCAGCTCCGCGAGCCCGCCTCATTAAAAACCTTTCCGGCCCCACTCGGTGCCCCGAAAAGGAAAAGAGTGCGTCTGAAAACTCGCGGGCGTTTCGGTACATTGTATTTTTACAAAGGAGGACTATATTTCGACTCTAAGCGTAGAACCGCCTGAGCTGCGCCACGTTTGAGGGGTTTTTCTCGGGAACCCCTGTCTTCTTGTCCTTGATCCTGTACGCTCCTCCGTCGATGACTTCCGTGACGACGTAAGGTCCCAACCATGGTGAGTCGAGCTTCTCGGTACTTTGTTGGTTGAGCCGTAAGACCAAATCACCGACCTGGAAAGATCTGGGCCGCAATCGTCGACTGTGGTAATTCTTCAGGTCTTGCTGGTACTTGGTAACTCGTGATAGTACTTCATCTCGAGCTTCATCGAGTGCATCCATATCATCCCCCCGAGCTTTTCGTGATGTTTCCTCGTCATACTCTGTTACTCTTGGAGAATCGTGCTCTATTTCTATTGGTAATACTGCTTCGGCTCCGTGGACGAGGAAAAACGGAGTTTCTTGTGTCGCCGTATTTGGCGTTGTTCGGATGCTCCACAAAACACTTGGCAATTCTTCTGGCCAGGTATGTCGAGCCTTTTCAAGCGGTCCTAACAGACGTTTTTAATGCCGTTGCAGATGATACCATTGGCTTTTTCGACTTGGCCATTGGTTTGTGGATGTCCTACTGACGCAAAGTGCAATTTAATGCCTACTTCTGCGCAGTATGCTTTGAACTCCTTAGCTGTGAAGTTAGTGCCGTTGTACGTGACAATGCTATGAGGCACTCCGAACCGAAAAACGAGGCCTTTCACAAACTTTATTGCCGATGATGCATACTGGTGAATTTATTGGCTTCGCTTCTACCCACTTGGTGAATTTGTCGACAGCAACCAAGAGGTACTCATATCCTCCTGGCGAAGCTTTGTGCAACTTGCCTACCATGTCGAGTCCCCATTGGGAAAAGGGCCATGACAATGGTATTGGCATCAGTTCTGCCGCCGGAGAGTGAGGTTTTGCGGCAAATCTGCGGCACGCGTCGCGGAGTTCGTACTATCTCTTTTGCATCCTCGATTGCTTGTCAACCGATAAAATCCTGCCCGAAAGACCTTGGCTGCAATAGCTCGACTGCTTGCGTGGTGACCACATATTCCTTCATGCACGTCCTTTAGGATTATTCTTCCTTCTTCGGGTGTGACGCACCTTTGCAAGACGCCTGAAATACTTCGCTTGTATAACTCCCCTTTGACCACTGTGAAAGCTTTGGATCGTCGAATAATTCGCCTTGCCGCAACTGGATCGTCGGGTATTTCCTTCCTGAGGATATATGATATGTACGCTTGCATCCAAGGAACTTCTATCATCATCACAAGCTCTTGGTCCTCTTCGTCCTCCACAGCTTCTTTAAGAGGCGCCGAAGTTTTTTCTTCCTTTGCTTTTTTCTGCGCCTTCTTCGGCTTTGTGGATCTCTCCGCTATTTCTTCCCAAAATACGCACAGCGGGATTGGAAGGCACTTGCGACCCGATGTTTGCGAGAACGTCGGCTTCATCATTGCTCAATCTACTGATGTGATTTACCTCGCATCCATCAAACAGCTTCTCAAGCTCATTGTACACCTCCTTGTATGCTATCATGCTATCATTGACTGCATCACATTGGTTCATGGTCCAAGTTCTTGACAAATCTGGGGGTCCCGTGTTTTGCAGCTCCATCCACTCTGCGATGAAATCTGGCAAAACTTGCGACTTGATTGCCTTTCTTTTTTCATACGTGATGTCCCGAGGGGAAAGTTCTATTCCCCAAAGGGAGACACGCCCTATAGCTTCTGGATTGTTCAGTATATTTGAGAGAGGTGCTTCATTGACTACTATTATCGGGTGTGCCGAAAAATAGTGGCGCAACTTTCTTGCCATTGTAATCACTCCATATGCTAGTTTATAATACTGCGGGTACCGTTGTTTGGAAGGCGATAAACTTCACTAATGAAATATACCGGCCTTTGCACTCCATGGAGTTTTCCTTCTTCTTCTCTTTCGACAACTAGCACCGTGCTAACCACCTGGGGTGTGGCTACGATGTATAGCAGGAGAGGTTCCTTTTCCTTCGGCGCCACCAAGACTGGTGGTGTCGAGATTGTGCGTTTCAGATCCTCGAAAGCTCTATCGGCTTCTTCGTTCCACTGGAATTTCTCCCCTTGTTTTATCAAGGCGTAGAACGGTAATGCTTTTTCTCCCAGCCTGGCGACGAATCTGCTTAAAGCTGTGACTCGCCCAGTTAATTGCTGTATTTCTTTCAACTTTGTTGGCTTCCTCATTGTTACGATGGCTTGTATATTGTCTGGATTTGCTTCAATCCCCCTTGCTGAAACTAGGAACCCAAGAAGTTCTCCTGCTGGGACGCCGAAGGAGCACTTTGTTGGATTCAGCTTGAGGTAGAATTTGTCGAGGTTGTCAAAGGTTTCCTTGAGATCTTCGATCAGCGTCGTCCCCTTTTTTGATGTTATGACGATATCGTCGATGTACACTTGCACATTTTTTCCAATCTGTGTCGCCAAACACTTCTGCATCATCCTCTGATATGTTGCTCCCGCGTTTTTCAAGCCAAAGGGCATTGTTCTATAGCAAAACACGCCGTAAGGTGTGATGAACGCTGTTTTTTACTTCATCTTCTTCTTTTAATCTAATCTGGTTATAACCAGAATATGCGTCCAGGAAGGAAAGACGTTCACATCCTGCCGTGGAGTCGATAATTTGGTCGATCCTTGGGAGGGGAAAGTGATCCTTTGGACAATGTTTATTGAGACACGTAAAATCGACGCACATGCGAAGGACTTTAGTGTTTTTCTTTGGCACCAACACTGGATTTGCTACCCATGTGGCCTCTGTATGCAACTCTTTGATAAAACCAGCTTCTCTCAGTCGATCAATTTCTGACAGCATAGCCTTGCGATTTGGTTCCGAAAAACGTCGCAAAGGTTGTTTGATTGGTCTCGCTAGTGGATCCAAGTTTAGGTGGTGCTCGGCAAGTTCCCTGGGTACTCCTGGCATGTCGGCTGGACACCATGCGAAGATTTTCCAGTTCTCACGGAGGAACTCGACGAGCGCGCTTTCCTATGCGAGGTCCATGTCGTTTGCGATGGATGTCGTCTTTTTTTGGATCCGTCGGGTGAATCTGCACCTCCTTAGAATTTTTCTCAGTGTTGAAAGTTGATTCTTTATATGGCCTTCCAACGTCTAGCAACACATCGTAGTCAGTCATGAGCCTTGACGCCAAATACTCAGCTTGCATCCCGAAAGTCTCTGATATTCGATGAAAATCCTTGTCACATTTATCGGCTAGGGCAAAGCTTCCTTTGACTGTGATTGGTCCCTTAGGTCCAGGCATCCTCCACAACAGGTACGTATAATGTGGTACCGCCATAAATCTAGCATATGCCGGTCGTCCCAATAGAGCGTGGTATTGTGACGGGAAATCTACGACTTCAAACTCCAACCTCTCGATTCTATAATTTTCTCGGGTCCTAAACTGAACGTCGAGATTAATCTTCCCCAGCGGATAGCTTGGCTTCTCTGGTGTGATACCGTGGAATCTCGTGTCTGTTGGTTTCAAGTTTGCTAGGGATATGTTCATCTTCCTTAATGTATCTGCGTACATAAGGTTTAAGCTGCTTCCGCCATCTATAAACACGCGAGATACGTCAAATCCTGCGATGACCGCTGGTAATATAAGTGCTGACTGCCCTGGTCGAGGAACTTGCTGCGGGTGATCTGCTATAGTGAAGCCAATGTCTTGCCCTGACCAATTAAGGTACTCGGTTGTTGGTGGAGGCATTTTCTCGCCATGAACACCTGCCGCGAGATTACTTTCCGAGTTCTATTGGATGGCCTTCCCTTCGAATCATCGAGACCGCTCCATTAGAGTTGGGATCAACGTAAGGCGGTGGTGCGAGTGCGCCGCTATTCCGAGCTGATGTCGATTGTCATCCGTTATCGCGGGAGGAGGTGGCAAGTGAACCTCACTTACGGGTTCTCGAGGATTTCTTTGCGCTGCCTGAGCATTAGCATGCCCTGCATATCTCAGCATTGCCTGGAAATTGCGACAATCCTTCTGCAGATGTCCCGACTGTCGAGGAAAAAGTGCATCTGACACGGCCCGTTCATCATTTCTTCGGGAGACACGAAAGGCCTCTGGAACCTTGGCCCGCTATTTTGCCTATTGTTTCGAGATTCATCTCTATTGTCGCATCGTTGCTCATTACTTCTCTGGTAATCATCTCTGTTGTTTCCTCCTGCACTTGCTCAGAAACCAGCCGAGATTTGTCCTGGAGCATCATAACTCGAGTACTGCCGAGGAAATCACCGCCTTGGTTGATAATTTCGACTGCGATCTTCCTCTGGCGACCTATGCCGTTTGTTGTGGACAGCGTCTTCTCCATCTGCCCATCTGTTTGCTATTTCCATTAATGCGGATACTGTCTTTGGATTGGTCCTTCCCAAATCTTCGACAAAATCTCCACGCCTGATCCCTGCGACAAATGCATCTATTGCTCTCTCGTCAGATATATTTTCTGCCGAGTTTTTGATGATGTTCCACCTTTGGATATATTTTCTCATTGGCTCGTCTGGCTTCTGTCGACACGCCCGTAATTCCTCTAGAGATGCAGGTTTCTTGCAGGTAGACCGGAAATTCTTGACGAATATGTCCTCGAAGCTATCCCAGCTGTCGATAGACCCTGGAGGAAGCTTTTTGATCCAAGATCGTGCGGCTCCACTTAAATGCACTTGGATGCTTTACATAGTTGTTGCCCTGGTCCCTCCAGTTAACTTCACCGTCTCGAGGTAATCAACTAGCCAATCCTCTGGATCTTGCAGGCCGTCGAATTTCTTGAAGTTATCAGGCAACTTAAATCCTGAAGGGACTCGAGTTTTTCGTACTCTCCTTGTGAAGCACGGCAATCCGCACATATCTTCGTCGTTTAATTCTGGGGAGTGCCGATGTTCCCTTCTGCTTTGCCGTGATCTGTCTACCCTTGCTTGTGCTGCCGTGTCTCTTGCTCCACTTGTTCCTTCGACAGTTGCTGCTACTGCTGCCGCAGGTCGTGGACTATTTTTCCTTGCTGCTCCCTCTGGCGGTGTTGATGCAAACGCCGTTCCCATGGCTTCAGCTCCTGCTACTGCCATGTTGTACAGTGCCTCCCTTGGATCTCCTGGGGGTGGCCTAGACGCAAGGATAAAGGCTTGTGTCGCCATATACCCATCTTCTGGTGTCTTGGGGATAATATTCCCTCTTGTGTCTATTGACATAAAAGACATGTCGAGGTTTTGAACCAGGTGCTCTCTTTCTCCTTCAGGTATATGTTGCAATCTTGGCTATCTCCTGAAGTTCCAGATTGTCGACTTAACTCCGCCCTTCGCCTGCTTGAAGCGGAGGCTGCCTCCTTTCTTCTATTTAAAGCATCTGTCTGTTTTTGCAATTCCCTTGCAGCTCGTGCGAGCCTATATTGATATGCTTGCAACTCTGCTGGCGTGGCTGTTGTAGCCATTGGTTCTGAGCCATCCATAGCTCTTGCGGCTCTATCCCATGCTGCCTGCGGAAGCTGAACTCTATCGCGAGGCTCAGGTCCGACGTATTTACTGCCTAGACCTTGTCGCAGATTAGAGGGATCAAAGTATGGATTTCCCAAATCGTCGAAAGCCTCAGATGTTTCCTCCTGGTCACGGCTTGGCTCTCCGATAACATAAATCTGATGATGCTTTGTATTCAGATCTATGTTGGGTTTGATGACACCATCATTAAGATTGGTGAAGACCTTGCCCACTGTGGTAGATTTGTCGATGAAGTTGTAGCTTTCGACACTGCTTGAGCCATCGCTTATATAGGAGTCCGCAGATGACTCAAACGACATGTCGCTGAAGATCTTGGCGAGTTTTTCTCTTGCCCTAGTGCTGATGAAGCGTGACAACGAAGTTTCTTCCTCTCCTAATTCGGTTGACGATGTATAACTTGAAAAATCGAAATCGACCGCCGACGATCCCGATGAAATCAGAATTTCGACACGATACGATCCTTCTTTCTCGACGCGAAAGTGAAACCTTCCGAACGTCATCTCCACAGGCTCCTCCAGATATGCATATGCATCCAAACGGGAGGGCGGGTGAGGAACAAAATCGACAAGACCAGTTGCGATCTGTTTACCTCGATCCATTGCGTTGTTTGCGGTTGATGAAATCGACGATCTTGAACATGCCATCGAGATCGGATCCTTGACGCCTCTAATTCCCACAGACGGCGCCAATTGACAAGGTATTAACTTATCAATGCCTACGAGTTGTAGACTAGGGTTTAGTTGGAAGTAGAGGGCAAGTAGATCTCGAAGGTTTCAGCCGAAAAGTACTCGACGATTATGAAACTAGGGTTTGAGGAACAATGATTCGATGCTTTCTTTGTCCCTCGACTCAACCTTATATAGGAGGTGGAGCCGAGGGATTCGTATTGTACAAGTTACAGAGTCCGAGAAGGTTTCTAACTCCTCCCGCAAGATTACAAACAATGCTTCCTATTACAACTCTATCTTTCCTTAACAATATCTTGTGTTTCCGAATTTTCTTATTCTTCGGGTAGTGGGCCTTCAGTAAACCCCGGGTACTATCTTCGGCAGGCCCATTGGGGATGCCTATGTCACCCACACAAGCATTTATTCAAACAAAAACAAAAACAAAAGCACATAGACGCTTCAAGTAAAGTACATAGGATGTGGCCGAATAAAAATATAGTTTCAAGAGAAGGAACCTGATAATTTGTCGATGAAGAAGGGGATGCCTTGGGCATCCCCAAGCTTAGACGCTTGAGTCTTCTTGAAATATGCAGGGGTGAACCACGGGGGCATCCCCAAGCTTAGACTTTTCACTCTTCTTGATCATAGTATATCATCCTCCTCTCTTGACCCTTGAAAACTTCCTCCACACCAAACTCAAAGCAAACTCATTAGAGGGTTAGTGCATAATAAAAAAATCACATGTTCAGAGGTGTCACAATCATTCTTAACACTTCTGGACATTGCACAAAGCTACTGGAAGGTAATGGAACAAAGAAATCCATCAAACACAGCAAAAGAGGCAATGCGAAATAAAAGGCAGAATCTGTCAAAACAGAATAGTCCGTAAAGACGAATTTTATTGAGGCACCAGACTTGCTCAAATGAAAATGCTCAAATTGAATGAAAGTTGCGTACATATCTGAGGATCACTCACGTAAATTTGCATAATTTTCTGAGTTACCTACAGAGAATTAGGCCCAGATTCGTGACAGCAAAGAAATCTGTTTCAGCGCGATAATCCAAATCTAGTATGAACCTTACTATCAAAGACTTTACTTGGCACAACAATGCGATAAAATAAGATAAGGAGAGGTTGCTACAGTAGTAACAACTTCCAAGACTCAAATACAAAATAAAAGTACTGTAGCAAAATAAACACATGGGTTATCTCCCAAGAAGTTCTTTCTTGATAGCCATTAAGATGGGCTCAACAGTTTTAATGATGCACTCGCAAGAAATAGTATTTGAAGCAAAAGAGAGCATCAAGAGGCAAATTTAAAACACATTTAAGCCTAACATACTTCCTATGAAAAGGAATCTTGTAAATAAACAAGTTCATGAAGCATGATGCAACAAGCATAGAAAGATAAAACAAGTGTAACTTCAAAAATTTCAGCATATAGAGAGGTGTTTTAGTAACATGAAAATTTCTACAACCATATTTTCCTCTCTCATAATAATATCCAGTAGCATCATGAGCAAACTCAACAATATAAGTATCACATAAAACATCTTTATTCACATGCATAAAAGTATCATTACCCTCCACATAAGCATAGTCAATTTTATTGGTAATAGTGGGAGCAAATTCAACAAAGTAGCTATCATTATTATTCTCATCATCAAATATAGGAGGCATATTGTAATCATAATCAAATTTATCCTCCATAACATGCGGTAACAAAAGACTACTATCATTATAATCATCATATATGGGAGGCAAAGTATCATCAAAGTAAAATTTCTCCTCAATGCTTGGGGGACTAAAAATATCATGCTCATCAAAGCCAG
Source organism: Lolium rigidum (assembly GCF_022539505.1). Classification (NCBI taxonomy): domain Eukaryota; kingdom Viridiplantae; phylum Streptophyta; class Magnoliopsida; order Poales; family Poaceae; genus Lolium; species Lolium rigidum. Next base: position 22,621 of record NW_025901539.1, read on the forward strand.
CTTCCCCAAGCTTAGAATTTTCCATATCATTAGCAACAATGGTGTTCAAAGTGTTCATACTAATATGTTCCATGGGTTTTTTAATTTTCGCATCAAACCATCCATGTCTTAAATCAGGAAATAGAATAAGAAGCTCATTGTTGTCCATTATGCCTAACTAGTGTAAACAAGAAACAAAAAGATGCAATTGCAGGATCTAAAGGAAATAGCTTCGAGCACACACACAACGGCGCCGAGAAAAGTACTTAACTCTGGGACCGGAGTATGAGTGCCTTTTACCTTTCCTCCCCGGCAACGGCGCCGAGAAAAGTGCTTGATGTCTACGGGTGCTTCTATTCTTGTAGACAGTGTTGGGCCTCCAAGAGCGAGAGGTTTGTAGAACAGCAGACAAGTTTCCCTTAAGTGGATCACCCAAGGTTTATCGAACTCGGGGAGGAAGAGGTCAAAGATATCCCTCTCATGCAACCCCTGCAACCACAAAGCAAGAAGTCTCTTGTGTCCCCAACACACCTAATAGGTGCACTAGTTCGGCGAAGAGATAGTGAAATACAGGTGGTATGAATAAATGCGAGCGAGTAGCAACGGCACCGGAAAAGTGTTTTGCTTGTCCGGGACTGGTGTGTGGTTGATGGTGGTAATATTGCGAGGAAGTATAGATGCGATAAAACAGTAAATGAACAGCGATAGCAGTATTTAGGAACAAGGCCTAGGGATCATACTTTCACTAGTGGACACTCTCAACATTGATCACATAACAGAATAAATAGATAGATGCTAGACTCTACACCCTCTTGTTGGATGATGAACACCACTAACTATGTAGGATTACACGAACCCTCAATGCCGGAGTTAACAAGCTCCACAATATTCAATGTTCATATTTAAATAACCTTAGAGTGCATAACGAGATCAACATAACCAAACCAAGTACTAACATAGCATGCACACTGTCACCTTCACACTACGAAAGGAGGAATAGATCACATCAATACTATCATAGCAATAGTTAACTTCATAATCTACAAGAGATCACAATCATAGCCTACGCCAAGTACTACACGATGCACACACTGTCACCATTACATCGTGCAGGAGGAATAAACTACTTTAATAACATCACTAGAGTAGCACATAGATAAATTGTGATATAAAACACATTGCAATCATTAAGGGATATACATAAGCACTTCACTATGCCATTCATAACAGTGAATAAGTATTCTGTGAAATATAGCCTAAGAGACCCACACGGTGCACACACTGTCACCTTTACACACGTGGGACAAGGAGTCTCCGGAGATCACATAAGTAAAATCCACTTGACTAGCATAATGACATCTAGATTACAAGTATCATCATATGAATCTCAATCATGTAAGGCAGCTCATGAGATTATTGTATTGAAGTACATAGGAGAGAGATTAACCACATAGCTACCGGTACAACCCCGAGCCTCAATGGAGAACTACTCCCTCCTCATGGGAGACAGCAGCGTTGATGGAGATGGCGGTGGTGTTGATGGAGGAGCCTTCTGGGGGCACTTCCCCGTCCCGGCGGCGTGCCGGAACAGAGACTCCTGTCCCCCAGATCTTGGCTTCGCGATGGCGGCGGCTCTGGAAGGTTTTCTCTGGTTTCGTCGAACGTCGTAGGGTTTTCGCGACGGAGACCTTAAGTAGGCGGAAGGGCAGCCTCGGAGGCCTGACAGGGGGGCCACACACTAGGGCGGCGCGGGCCCCCCCTTGGCCGCGCCGCCTTACTGTGTCGGCGCCCCGTGGCCCCACTTCGTCTCCCCTCCGGTCTTCTGGAAGCTTCGTGCAAAAATAGGACCCTGGGCGTTGATTTCGTCCAATTCCGAGAATATTTCCTTACTAGGATTTCTGAAACCAAAAACAGCAGAACACATCAACTGGCCCTTCGGCATCTTGTCAATAGGTTAGTTCCGGAAAACGCATAAATATGACATAAAGTATGCATAAAACATGTAGATATCATCAATAATGTGGCATGGAACATAAGAAATTATCGATACGTCGGAGACGTATCAGTTCCCAACTGGAGTAGTCACTTTTAGTTTTAGCACTAGCATCTAGTCATGAGAGGTGCTAATCAACTTGGGTTGCTCTAGGCTAAGTTTGATGCTTTTGTACTACTCCATATCTAGACCAAGTGAATCATGAATCAAAAATAAACTTGGATAAACCAAACTCAAAACTTGTAAGGTAAAAACTTGGGATAGGATCATTAAGCATAAAGTAATATGTAACGGTGCCTTGCTCTTGTAGAGCTTTGTACAAGGGAAACTTGCAAGAATATTAGCTTGCCTTGATTGGGGTAGTGATCAAAGTTCTCTTGTTCTTCTTGGTAGAATACCTCCTCCTCTTGATAGTCTCCGGTACTAGCGTCTATAAACGAATACGAGGATACAATCACCAAACAATACTTAAGTAGACTTAATTAGCCTTAATGGCTCACACAAATGATCTAGCATCACCACTTAACATTGCTACCCAAAATTATGCTAAGGTTTTCTTATTTAGTGTTAGGAAAATAATTTCCCCTCATTGAAATGTGGATTAGGGTTTCTCTTTAGTTTGGGAGAAATAATTTCCTCTCATTGAACCTTGTTAAGATTTAATTTCCTCAAATACCAAGTATGAGATTATGTTGACCAAGGTCAACACATCACACTTATCATTTGAGAAACATGATTTAAATGAGGTTCTATACCTCATGCAATTTAAATCCTATTTGATTTAATCTCCTCAAGTGAGAAAGTATGAGACCATGCAACAAGGGTCATCACATTACTTCAAACTACTTGGGAAGATGATTTAAATGAGGTGCTACACCTCATAGATTTGAAAACTTAAATTTGAAATAGTTTAAATGGGCTAGAATTCTACTACATAGCCAATATTTTGCTCTAGCCCATGATCATACAAACAACTAGGCTATGTTTTTACATAAACAATTAGGGTACTTGAAATGTGAATTATGAGAGGTGGAATCACCTCAAAATCATTTATGGTTGATTTTATAAATTTGTTTGAATCCTGAAAACTCTCCGTCTTGTTCTTTTTACTATTCAAAATCTATAACAGCTATTGGTTTGAATCCAGTGTGGTTGGATAGAGCATTTCATAGGCTTTCCAACAACATCAAATTCACTAAATTTGGTGGAGCAGATTTGAAGTTATTTGATTTTGAACAAAGCATCTGTAAAGGATTTGTGTTATAAATCTAATTAACTAATTCAAATTGGTGGGCTGCGCGGGAAATTTAACGGGCCGGCCCAACTTCGCTCTGGAGCTCAGCGGGCCATCTGACGGGGTGGGCTCCACCTGTCAGCGAGTTTTTTCCCAGCCCGAAGCGGTACACAGCAGGAGCCGTTAGATTAAAAGGGGATCGGACGGTCGAGGTTTGTCACCTTCCTCGACACAGCTCGCCGGGGATGAAACCCTACCGGAGGCAGAGGGGGTCGTCGTCGGCGTACCTGGGCTCAGGCAGGACTCGGCGAGGCGAGCGATCGAACGAGGAGACGACGGTGAGGCAGAGGGTGGTCGCGGCAGCACTTGAGGTGGCCGAAATCGACGGCGGCTTCTGCTACGGGCTCCGGCGGACTCCGGCTAAATTCCGGCGACTGAAGGCTTAATCGAGGTGGAGAAGTGGTCGAGGAGATTGAGGAGAAGGAGGGGAGGCGACTGGTTTGGAGAATGGAGGCGAGAGCGTCCTCTATTTATAGGGGAGCGAGGTGCTGCGGGTACCCGTGGAGGTCATCCATGGCGTGGCTGTTCTAGGCGCGAAGGGGCAAGGTGATGATGGAGCAGCGTTGGCGACATCCTGGCGAGCACGACGCGCGTGATGGCAAAGAAAAAGGAGGTCTGAGGCGTGCTGGCGACATAGGTGTCCTCGCAGTACCGTGGCGGCAGAGGTTGATGATGATGAGGTCTACGGCGCGGGCGACGTCCAATGGTGGTGTCCGGCGATGTCTCGGTGCGGTGTGGAGTGCGCGTGCGCAAGGAGAGAGGGAGAGGAAGACGAGACGCGACGGGGCAAGGTGGCGTCCTGGCGTGTCCGGTGGCGTGCCGGTGCACGCTCTGGTGTGCACTGGGCGCGGTGATCACGTCTGGCCAGGGCGTTGGCTGCATCTTATTGGCTTGGGAGGATGTCTAGTAGGCTCAGTAGGGGTAGGAGAGGGTGCAGGACATGGTGAAAGAGAGAGGTGAGGTCCAGGGGCAGGGGTGGCATGATGGTGAGCATGAGGGCTGTCATGGCGTGGCATGGGGGGTGCAGGGCTATCCTGGGGTCAACCTTTGCATGGTGGTGGTCAGTGGTGTGAGGTGAGTTCATTGTACAAGGTGATAGTGACCAGAGGGGTAGGATAGCTAGGGTTGGCGTGGTGGTGTCCAAATCAATGGCATGGCTTGGCATTGATCCATTTGTGCATGATTCTTGTGTAACAAATGTGCTGCAAGCTTGAGAGGGGTGAGATGAGTGTGTAAGACATGGTGCACAAGGTTGGAGAGGGCTAGATGTGTGCACATTGGATTAAAGTGAAAAGCATATGTGGCACATGCAAGGATGTGGCATGCTTGAGGTGGTGATCATGGCCAAGGTTATGTCACTTCATTGATGTGCCTTTAGGGTACAAGGTGTACTATCAAGGATGACAAGAGAGGGAGAGAGGAAAAGTGAAAAAGTGATGGGTAAAGTGAATTGTACCACTATTTCACTTTATGTGTACTTCCCATGTCTTAAGCAATGACCTCTCTTGTGTTTAATTTTGGACAAATGGCTGCATGGTGTTTTTCTAAATGATGTTGAGCACCAATGTGTGGCATTGGTTTGAAATTTGGAGAGGTTTTGTGAAAAATCTAAAAATGGAGGGAATCTAGAATCTATTTCAAAGTGGCATCTTGGCTTGACTATTTGGAGCAGTGGTCAATGATCTGGTCAAAGTGGTCAACACCAAAGTTGTTCATCTTGATGAGTTCTTGGATGAGGTGCAAGGAGTTGGCAGGGTTTGGTTTGAAAATCTCTTAATAAAAGGGCTCAAAGTGGGTATGTTGTTAAAAATGTCACATGTGACCATTATCACATGCCACAAGGTTTTTGATTTTCTCTTTATTTGATTTGGTTTTTCTTGAATCAAAAGTGATTCTTATTAGTTTAGGAACATTTCCAAACCATTGAAACAATTCCAAAAGGCCTAGTTCAAAGATTTGCAAAAATGACCATAAACACATAAGAGGTGATATTCCAATTTTCCTTAATCTTCTATTTTGTTCCCTTGCTTTACTTGGGCATGGTCTAGGGTCCATTTAGGGTTAGATTAGGTGTAGGGATGGTTTCAAACCATTTGGGTAGAGTATGAGGGCATAGGGCAAGATTTGGTGACATGGCTATGTGTTATCACCAGGATTTAACCGCGTCAGGAGGTGGGCCGCGATCAAGATGGGCTTGGAAGATTATATATGGAAGATCTATGAAGCGGCCTTGCACGGAGAATTTGGGCTAGTTAGCCCGTGTATCTTAGCATAATAGATTGTGTATCGATTTAGAAGTTAGAGTTTATCTCGTGCACGGTTTAGTGCACGCCCACATTAGAAAGTCCCCTGGACTATAAATATGTACCTAGGGTTTATGGAATAAACAACAACTCACGTTCAACCCCAAAACAAACCAATCTCGGCGCATCGCCAACTCCTTCGTCTCGAGGGTTTCTATCGGGTAAGCGACATGCTGCCTAGATCGCATCTTGCGATCTAGGCGGCACTAACCCCACGTTGTTCATGCGTTGCTCGTACTGAAGCGTTTTTGATGGCGAGCAACGTAGTTATCATTAGATGTGTTAGGGTTAGCATTGTTCTTCGTTTAAGCATGCTTACGTAGTGCAACCCTTGCATATCTAGCCGTCCTCATGCCTATCTCAGGTGTGGGGGCGGCACCCCGCTTGATCATTATTTAGTAGATCTGATCCGTTACGATTGCTCCTTGTTCTACAAGGATTAGTTTAATATCTGCAATAGTTAGGCCTTACAAAGGGGGGAGGATCCGGTGGCACGTAGGGTGGCGTTCGCAAGTCCTAAACGGGATGTTCCTAGGATCAACTTCATGTTGGTTTTTGGCCTTGTTTAGGATCGGACTTACGAGCACCGTGCGTGGCCGCAAGGCCCAACCTAGAGTAGGATGATCCGATTATGCGGTGAAAACCCTAAATCGTCGTAGATCTCATTAGCTTCATCTTGATCAAGCGGGACCACCAAGTATTCGTGCACCCCGTACGGATCATGGGTGGATCGGCTCTTTGAGCCGATTCACGGGATTACCGAGAGCCGATCGAGGCTCGTATTTAACGTTTACATGTATGCCCTGCGAGGAAACTAAGCGAGGCATCCTCATCACCTTCACGACCGGGTATAGGTCGGGTGGCACGCCCTTGCACTTCGCAACGCCGCGTGTGACCGAGAAGAGCATTGCGGGCCGTCGCTCGGAGGGGTCTCGGCCAGCCGCAGCTCTAGGCTCTTCCCGGCTCTACGGTGTTGACAAGGCCGCCGCCCGCCGGTGGGTTTTGGCGGTCAACACATTCGGCACGCCGGTGGGACAATCGTCTACATCAGCCACATCGCCATCTACATCCGAGATGGCGGACGGCACGCCGATCACCTACGGGGATCGCGCTGACGACCTCAAGAAGCAATACAACGAGATCAAGGCTACCCTCGAAGCCGACCTCATCGGCTCTTTTCGGAGAACCCGTTCCGGTGGCATCGGATGGAAGGGGTTCTCACCGCAAGGTGCGCTCGATGGGATAGACCTCTCTACCCCGTCGGAGGAACGCACCGGGGGTGCGCGGCGGAGATCAACTACCCGGTGGCTCACTCGCTACACCGCCACTGCGAGAACTTGGTCAACGTGTTGGAGCGTGTCGCTCGCGCGTGATCCGGGAGATCATGAGCCACCGGTACTCGCCGTCGGGACCAGCTCTCGGGACGCATCAAGGAGAGTTGCCATTCCGAGTCCCGTCCACCGCTGCCATTTGCGTTGGCAGCACCGGCTGAAGTGCCGACTACACCGGCATTCCTCGTCTACGAGGATTGGTGGCGACCCTAGTGACTACCGAGTTCTTAATGGAGGCGCCTAAGGAGATCCCTCATGGATACACGTGCATGTATGTGCCGGATTGTGGGGGCTCGGGCACTCACAAACCAGGCCACGGCATCGGGGACTCCGGCGAAGACCGGAGGAACGTCGGCGACGGAGCGGACGTGGCTAACTAAATACGCCACACCGACGAAACTCCAGAGCCCGGCTCCCGCAGGCTGGCTCGGAGCTGGAAAAGCAAACATGGCAGGCCAAGTACGCCACCCGGCGAATCTTCGGAGTGCAACTCCTACGGCCAGCACGGCGGATCAGATCGGTACCATGCGAGAGACCGGTTCGGCATGATGCCGAAAAGAAGGGCGATCGGCTATTCCAAGCCGTACCACGACGATTACGAGATGATCCCGCTGCCACCTAAATATCGGCTCCACGACTTCTCCAAATTCGGTGGATCGGATGGCTCCAGCTCCATCGAGCACGTCGGCCGATATTTGGCTCAACTAGGACCGGCTTCGGTGTCGGATCAGCTACGCGTGAGGCTCTTTTCACGGTCCCTCACGGGATCGGCTTTTGGATGGTACACCTCTTTGCCGGCAAACTCCATCCGAGTCTTGGAAGCAATTGGAAGAACAGTTCCATATGCAATACCATTCGAAGCTTCCGAGTCCGGCATTGCCGATCTAGCACAACTACGTCGAAGCGCGGGAAACGGTGACGAGAATACATCCAGGGCTTCGGGAATCTTAGGAACCGATGTTATTCGGTTCGTATAAGCGAAAAGGAAGCGATCGAGTTGGCGGTAGCGAGGCCTTGCAACACAGCTCAAGGACATGGCCTCCCAAGCAGATTATCCCTCGGCGGCGCATATGGTTCGAAACTATCGGCATATGAACAGCGCCACCCCGACTCGTACCAAGACAAGTTCAAGCGTGCAGTAGTTATGGTCGATACGGAGGAGGATGAAGTGCCTGCGGGAGGCCAAGAGATAGCAGTGGCTGAGTGGACTCAGGGGGGAACCCCTGTGGCCTGCAAATGGGTAAAGCCACCAGGGCCGCCCAGGGGATTTGATTTTGACGTGACCAAGACTGAACAAATCTTCGACCTCCTGCTCAAGGAGAAACAAGTTGACGATTCCTGAAGGTCTCAAGTTCCCCACGGCAAAGGAGCTAAACGGAAAGCCGTACTGCAAGTTCCACAACTCGCTTTCCCATGCCACCAACGACTGCCGGGTGTGGCGTCAGCACATACAAGCGGCGATAGAGAAGGGGCGGCTAATTTTCAACCAGTACGCCATGAAGGTCGACACCCAACCCTTCCCCGCCGTTAACATGGTGGAAATCACCTACTCTGAAGGTTGCCAGCCAGGTCCCTCGTTCAGCATCAACATGGTAGGACCTGGAAACCACTCTGGCAAAGATGGAGACGAGGGCAGCTGCTCTCATAGCAAGGACACGAGAGGAGGCCGCTCCACGCGATCGGCTCCGTCATGATGGCAAGCGCTATGTCACGAGAGGAGAGGTGAAGAATATAAGATATCGGCGACCCCTCTCGATCACCTCCTCAACAAATATGTTAGTCGGTATGACCAACGCCGACGGTCCAATCACGATGATAGAGAAGATCGTTTGGCTAGAGAAGCCGAGAAGACATCGTCGGCGGAATCGCGATGAGGAGGAGCACGAGCGCTATGCCACGGAAGCATCAAGGGAGCAAGACGACAACGCCGGGCATTGGGACTGCCCCTTCTTCGGTACACTCGCTGGGATTCGAGGAATGAGCCGATTGCCCACAATCGGCAATTGCCCGAGAATGCAATCGAAAAAGAAGGAGGCAGCCAACGTGTCTGTGTTCGAGCGCCTAGGGCCTCTCCCGCCACAAAGCAAACGCGCTGAGTCACCTCGTTGGGCAGATCTTGAGGATTCAGAGGACGAGGGAGAAGTGGAAGAAGACAGGTACCACCGTCCAAGGTGGTGCCCTGACGGACTCAGCCGTTCCCAAAAGCGCGGGGTTCGGCGATTGCGCGGCTCGGAGGAAGCCGAAAGGTTGTACCTGCATACGCTAAGGAAGGCACGGCCTGATGCGGCTGCAAAGGTTCAGCGAACCCTGGATGAAGAGGGTCGTCCACGGAAAATGGAGTGGCGCCCTAAACGGAGGAAAGCCGATGATGAGACATCGGGCTGGCACAAACATGGTACTCGTCTTGCCGACAGAGCTTAGCGCTCCACGACTCTACGGAGCACTCAAGGTGGACGACGAGCAAGCGCATCAAGTCAGAGGTTGGGTTGGTTTTATCCAGCCTAACCAAGTAGCAAGATCAGACCAATGAGCAAACCGGGAGAGGCTGACCCTTGTGATCGGCCCCAAAAAACTTATGGAGGGAACTTACAAAACCTTCAACGAACAAGCAACGTGGAGGCCGATTCCAGCAATCGGCCAAACTTATCCTCACCCACCATTCGCACTGGGTTCAACATGTTATCCAACGAGCCGATTACCATCAATTCTCTTGACGAGAATCGGCTCGGGGGCACCCAGTGTAGATAAGAAGCATCTCATCTTCGGTGATGGAGTACTCGGAATATGGGGGCCGATGCACAGGTCGGCCGTAATAAAAGTGAAAATTCGAAAATTTTCGAGCACGGCCCGATGCGGCAGGCATCGACTTAAGGACATGAAAGCCGATGCATGGCCATCGACTCAAGGGGAGTAACTCGTTACGATCAGAGGGTCAATGGAGCACAAAGGGAGATTTTGTATGAAGGAACTCCTCAATGGAGCAGTTTGGAAGCTCGGATCCTCTCTTCAAGAACAATATCAGAAGCAGCATGGGCGGACGGATCAGGTCAAGGATGGATGACATTAGATTCACCAAAGGAAAGGAGCCGATCTAGCCAGCAAGAACTAAAGAAGCTTGGGGGGCAGCTCGCCTTAAGGCTTTCCGCTCGGAGAAGCCGATTTGTGTTCAAATCGGCTGGCGCTGCATAAGGAACTTCCCCACGCACGATCAAGCCCGGGTCTATGTAGCTCATTTGTGTATCCTCGTCTCTGTTTTGCCTTGGCTGAGACTCGGGGGGCAACAGGCCTGGTAGGTGCTCTATTGAAGGACCGATTGAAGTACCATCGGCTGATCCTCGTTGCAACCTTCTTCACAAAGCGATGAACGCTCGCTAAGGAGTTGAAGAATGGAAGGATGAATGTCGAAGGACCGATGCGTTGTTATCGGCTCATTACACATGGGCGGAGGGGATGAATCGGCAAGGTCAGTAGGAGGGGTGAATCGGCTCAATTAAAACTCAGAAGAAATCGGCAAAATCAAAATGGGGAACAGTTCTTCATTGATAGGCGGGATTTCTTACATAGGAGCTGAATTGCTCTCAAAAGGAAATACTAGGGGATACATTGCCCCATCTACTACTACTGACCCTATGATGGAGGTCCTATCTACGGGTCGTCACTGCCCTCATCGTCATCCTCAGAGCTCTCATCGGCACTGCTGCCGATGGGCTCCTCGTCGCTACTCCCGTAGCCCTCCACGGGGGCCTCATCCCCGTCTTCGTCGTCGCTGCTGTCGTCGTCCCACCACATGCGAAGGCGCTTCGCTGGTGGGTAGCCCTCGAGGAGTCGTCGTCGTCGTCGTCCTCCTCCTCCTCTTCTTCCTCCATCACCCCCTCGGAGGAGGTGAAGTCGTCCCGAGGAGAAGCGATCGTCATCGCTCTCCTCCTCCGGTTCCCCGTCGGCGAGGAAACGGAGGTCGCTCTCCCCGTCCGTCGAGGACTGGTCGTCCTCGGACCGGATGGAGAAGTCATGGTCCGACTCCTCCCCGGCCGCAATGGCGCGGCGGGTGTTGGCCGCATGGACCGCCGCTGGGTTGTGCTCCGGCGTCGGCTCGCGGGACATGGAGGACTGGCTGGAGGGGTCCGATAGGGCGGAGGAGGAAGAAGACATGATGGTGCAGGAGGGCTTTTGGACTGCTAATGCGAGGATGCAGAGCGAACTGTTCATAGCGGTTAAATAAAAAGGGAGATGGTGAAAATTCAACGCCACAGCAGTTTCCGAGGAAGTGGTGTTTGAAAGAAAGAGAAAATACTGCCAAATCACGCGGAGAAGTTGAGAAGGCAAGTCATCATGGTGACGGATACTGCGACGGTTCTGCCACGACATGACCCGACGGGAGCGTAATGATTTTGGAAATACCATTTCCAAAACCAGGGGGGCATGTGTTATCACCGAGGATTTAACCGCGATCGGGAGGTGGGCCGCGATCAAGATGGGCTTGGAAGATTATATATGGAAGATCTATGAAGCGGCCTTGCACGGAGAATTTGGGCTAGTTAGCCCGTGTATCTTAGCATAATAGATTGTGTATCGATTTAGAAGTTAGAGTTTATCTCGTGCACGGTTTAGTGCACGCCCACATTAGAAAGTCCCCTGGACTATAAATATGTACCTAGGGTTTATGGAATAAACAACAACTCACGTTCAACCCCAAAACAAACCAATCTCGGCGCATCGCCAACTCCTTCGTCTCGAGGGTTTCTATCGGGTAAGCGACATGCTGCCTAGATCGCATCTTGCGATCTAGGCAAGACAAGCCCCACGTTGTTCATGCGTTGCTCGTATCTGAGCGTTTTTGATGGCGAGCAACGTAGTTATCATTAGATGTGTTAGGGTTAGCATTGTTCTTCGTTTAAGCATGCTTACGTAGTGCAACCCTTGCATATCTAGCCGTCCTCATGCCTATCTCAGGTGTGGGGGCGGCACCCGCTTGATCATTATTTAGTAGATCTGATCCGTTACGATTGCTCCTTGTTCTACAAGGATTAGTTTAATATCTGCAATAGTTAGGCCTTACAAAGGGGGAGGATCCGGTGGCACGTAGGGTGGCGTTCGCAAGTCCTAAACGGGATGTTCCTAGGATCAACTTCATGTTGGTTTTTTGGCCTTGTTTAGGATCGGCTTACGAGCACCGTGCGTGGCCGCAAGGCCCAACCTAGAGTAGGATGATCCGATTATGCGGTGAAAACCCTAAATCGTCGTAGATCTCATTAGCTTCATCTTGATCAAGCAGGACCACCAAGTATTCGTGCACCCCGTACGGATCATGGGTGGATCGGCTCTTTGAGCCGATTCACGGGATTACCCGAGAGCCGATCGAGGCTCGTATTTAACGTTTACATGTATGCCCTGCAGAAACTAAGCGAGGCATCCTCATCACCTTCTCGACCGGGTATAGGTCGAGTGGCACGCCCTTGCACTTCGCAACGCCGCGTGTGACCAGAAGAGCATTGCGGGCCGTCGCTCGGAGGGTTCTCAGCCAGCCGCAGCTCTAGGCTCTTCCCGGCTCTACAGTGTTGACAAGGCCGCTGCCCGCCGGTGGGTTTTGGCAGTCAACACTATGTGCCACATATGCCTCTATGCATATGTTTATTGTATTTTTTGTTTCTCACCTGATTTAGTTGGTAGGTACTAGGTTAGGTTTGTTGATATTTTCAAAACATCTAATCAAGGTAGAAAAGCCTAGGTAAAAGTTTTACCAAAAATAGCCATAGGCACATAGGCCCTTTTTTTATTAAATTTCTTTTTATTTTATTTTACCTTGAAGGGTGAAAAGAATGTAGGTTTTAGGGTTTTAGGAACATTTGATAAGCATATCCACAACTATCATGACAATAGCACAAGAATTAAGTAGGAGCACTATTCATAGCATAATAGGTAATAAAAGTTTTTGTTGGTTCTCATTTTTGGGAAAAAGGAAATTCATTTTCTTCTTGTTTGAAAATTTGGGATGTTACACATTTTCTCTTTCTCATCAACACAATGGCTCTGCTGAGCGCAACGCCATATTGTCGAGGTTGGGCTTGCCCTCCTTGCCAATTTATCCATGCCTTTAAAATATTGGTATGGTGCTTTCCTTACAACAACCTTTCTCGTTAATTTGCTTCCAAAAAAGGTTCTTAATTCTTTTACCCCTATAAAATAACTACTTCACACTATACCCAACTATGAATCCTTGAGAGTGTTTGGTTGTGCATGTTGGCCGAACCTACGCCCCTATCAAAAACACAAGTTGTCTTTTCGTTCCAACCAATGTGTTTTTCTTGGCTATAGTCCATTACATAAAGGAGTGAAGTGCCTTGATGTGACTACATGTCATGTTTATATATCCCGGGATTTTGTCTTCAATAAGAATGTTTTTTTCCTTTTGCATCCTTCCATCCAAATGTTGCGCGTTGACTCTGTGAAGAACACCTTATCCTTCCACCTAATATCATATCTTCGGGATCTGTGGATAGGGGTATGCATTCTAATGATCATTATTTGTGACTTGTTCATGTTGTTGAACCTTCCTAGGTTGTTGCCGAAGATACTCATGCACACTCGCATGAAAGATACTAGTCCAAATTATGAAGAAACTGCAGAAAACAACACATCAAATTCTAAAAACCGTAGATCGGGAACACAACACAGCTGAAAACAAGCTGCAGATAGCAGCGACCTCGAGGATGATTCTGGGAAAAATCTTCCTCAGATCGCGCCTAGACATTCCCTGACAGCGAAAACTCTCCCGCCCGCGCGTCGCTTGGCGCGCAATAGCCTGGGTCACCTGGCGCGCGACAGCCTTGGCCTCCGTCAGCCACATCGCCGTGTTCGTCACGTGCGCGTCACCCACTGTCTCCAGCACTACATGCACCACGGGACCCATGAAATGATGGCAACATGGATGCTAATGATGAGCACCCTGTTGATGACAGCAACCACCGTGTCTCACCTGTTGATTCGCCCACATGTGACATATCTTTGGGATCTTCCTCTCCATCTTCTACAATAGTCCCACATGTGGCACCCAGAGTCCAAACTCGTCTTCAAAAAGGTATACGTACGTCAACCGAAAAAATATACCGGTGGCACTGTCAGATATGCCTTTCTTACATCTATAGGAGAACCAACAAAACTTTCCAAGAAAACCACGCACGAGTCAGGTATCAGGCAGGTATCACTGTTTTTATGCTTATTTATGTTGATGACATAATATTGACAAGTTCTTCTGACCTAGCTATCTTAGAATTGCTTCATCATCTTGGTTCTGAGTTTTCTCTTAAGGATCTTGGCTATCTTCATTACTTCTTAGGTCTAGAGGTACACAAACGGTCCAATGGTTTGCTTTTAAATCAGGAAAAATAGGCTACATATTTGTTGGCTCGTGTTGGCATGAGTACCGCACATCATGTCCTACGCCACTATCCACCACATACACGTTGACATTGACAGATGTCAATCCTCTTGGTCATGAGGATATTACACTCTACAAGAGTATTGTTGTTGCACTTCAATATCTGACACTAACTAGACCCGGTCTCTCCTTTCGGTTGGTTAGTAAGGTTTCTCAATATCTTCATACTCCTACCAGTGTTCATTGGACTGCAGTTAAAAGGATTTTGAGGTATATTCATGGCACAAGAATGGTTGGTCTTACATTTCAGCCGCCTGCTTCCATTCTTCTTAGTGCTCGTTCGGATGTAGACTGGGCAGGTGATCTTGGTGACAAATGCTCTACTAGTGGTTTTGCTATATTCTTTGGTCCAAATCTCATATCTTGGAGTGCCAGAAAACAATCTAATGTGTCTCGCTCAAGCACAAAGACCGAATATAATGTCGTTGCCAAATGCCACAATTTGGCTAATTTGGGTTGAGTCTCTTGTGAGAGAACTTGGTGTGCATCTCACAGAGAAACCCTGTCTATGGTCATAATCTTGGTGCCACTTACCTATCTGCTAATTCGTTTTTCTTGCTAGGAAAAAATACATTGAGATTGATTTCCATTTTATCCGGGAAAGAGTTGCTAACAAGCAACTTGATGTCAGGTTCATCTCTAGCAAGGATCAAATTGCTGATGGTTTTGTAATGTCCCAGGTTTAGAGACGATCGAGGGGTAGATTTTAGAAAGGGATGTGCATTGCATCGTAAATTCTGGGAAAATTTCGCGCTTTTAAAAGAAAACTGCATCGAAGGGGGACAAGTTTCTCTCTCGACACCTTACAGGGTTAGGGTTTCGAGAGTGCGATAAACTTGCACCTCAGTTAGTTCAATTAGGGTTTTTGAGAAGAGAGGGGAATAGTGCATCACAAATATTAAGTTGCATGATTGAATTCAAACAACTTGAGTTTGAATTTCAAATTTAAACATCACATGAAAATTTCATAATTCAAATTGAGGTAATTCATTAAACAAATATCAATAATCAAGTATATTAAATAATACAACATATAAGTAAAGCTCATTAGAGAAACCTTGAGCTTTATGGATATTCACACAAGATACAATGTCAATTACAATATCCAGAATTGAATTATGAATTTACAACACATTACAAGAATTGAAGAAATAGAAAAAGAAAAAGGAAAATTACAAGTAAATGATATATCCTAAACTAGACAAATTAATCTTCATGAAATGCTTGATCAAGATGATCTTGAACTTCATCTTGATCAACTCTTGATCCCTACACACACATAAACAAAAAATGGGGTTATGCCAAGTGGCATTGCCACTTGGCAGGTTAGCAAAAGAATGAAAATTTGAGAGGATATGACAAGGGATCAGCCGAGCTGATCCACTCACATGCACAAGTCCCACACAAACACATACTGGCAGCTCACACTGCTTGTGTGCATGCTCAACAACAAGCCAGGGAGTGATGCATGCACTCCACACACACATAGCCAGGGGAGGGTCACCAAAGTAACCAGGCAAGTGCTGTCAACCAAGAGAAGCATGGAGAGGGCCAGTATAAAAGTTATTCACAGCAAACCCTAGCCATTTCATCGACAGGCTTCAAAGGGTTAGAACACCAAGCACAGCAAGAACAACAAGAACAGGAAGAACAGCCACAGCTGTTCAACCTATTCCAGTAACCAACTGAAACAAATCAAGCATCACCAGCAGGCCAGGAGGAGCAGGGCAAGCACATAAATCCAACCAGAAGCAAATCCACTACATCAACACTCATTCTAGGAGCTGGAGTGAGGTATACACAGAGAATCATGAGCAAGCATCTGTTTTGCTCATAAATAAGCATGTGCATCACACACACACAAGCCATAGGGTGTGATTACCCTGTTGTGTCATCATCTGGCTACCAAGTCAGTTGGTGCAAGCAAATATGGGTGAAGCCAATAGGAAATCACCAAGGGAACACTGGTTAAACCAAGTTAGTGGCATAACCAAGGCAATCCAGCAAGGAAATGATCCTATCTATCCAGCCAAAGCCACCTAGCACCTAAAACCTAGTACACCATCAGACAGATAGACAATATGTGTCTATTCATGTTTGTCAACATCAAAGACCACTGGAAATCCAAAAAGGGATTAACCAGAAATGGATTCACCAAGCCATCACAAACCACAGAGAGGGGAGCTACCCTGGAATAGCAGATAGCTACTGCTAGGGTCACCTCAACCACAAGAAAATACAGCCAAGAAAATCCATCATTACCCAGAGGGTTTAAAGTGAGCTAGGGTCCCCAACAATTGTTGGCATCCCTCTAGCTCAAGTTATTTCAATCAAAGAATCATAACTGCAGAAACAGTTCATCTCATTTATCCATTAAATTATGCCAAGCCATTCAGATAAATGAATTACACAAGCAACGAGTAACTAGAGCACTTGCATATGAGCCAAATGATCATTTCAAGCATCAATGGATGCTTGAGCAAGAACCAGCACACATCAACACATGTCTGTGTGACACACACATCCCAGAGTGAGCAGCAGTGAGGCACAGACACAAACCAGCAGCCTTTACAAGCAGCCGATGATCATATGATCATCGGAACTTACTAGAGCATGACAGAGCATGCTAAAGCATGCTAAGGCCTGCTAGAACCAAGCCTAGCACCAACACAGTAACAATATGAATTAAATAGCCACATAACCTGAACAATTGCATCACAGATAAGCAAATAAGCTATATGCAATTGTATCCAGAAGCACACCATCAAGGGATGGAGCTGTCTAGTCAACAGCTGTGCTCAATTGAGAATTTCCAAGATTCACAGCCCTATACACAACACACCAGGGGCACTGGCACTTGTTAAAGGCAAGGATTACTCACAGTAATCAGGCCAGGAGCAAGAATTACTACTACACATGGATGCCCTGTAACAGGATAGCAGCTAGCACAACTTAACAGAGCATAAACATCACAGTGTGCTCATGAGCAAGAGCTCATGAGTTACAACAGCAAGGTATAGAGAAGAGTAGCACACACAGTAACAACATATGCACAGCAGCAGCCTACGCATAGCGGCAGCACAAGCACAGCAGCTAGTATCCATGGCGCATATGGCAGCAGCAACTAGCACATCATGGCAGCACCAGAGCTAGCATGGCGCAGAGCACAGAGGCGCAGGAGCAGCAGCAGCACAACAAGATGGATGCCAGGGCATCCAGAGGAAGGAGAAGAGGTAAAGCAGGCAAAAGAGAGAGGTAGGCGCACACACCTGGAGCAGAAGCACCGCAGCGTGCCCATGGCGGCACGGGCCGACCACGGCAGCGCCAGGCCGCAGCCAGGCCAGGCGTCGCCGGGCACAAACGCCCAGCACCACCACGGCGAGGCACATGGCCGCGTCACCGCGTGTGGTTCGCCGGCGAGCGACGAATCACCGCGGAACCCCACGGCCTTGCGGGCAGACGCGTTGGGGGCGAGTCGAGGAGGCGACGAGGGCCAGATCGACGTGGAGGATCTGATGCACCGTTGAGAGGCGGTTCAGATGCGCCCCATCTCATCGCCGGCGATGGACGGAGGTGGCCGAAATAATTCGGCGACGGCGCAGGCGACGCGGGCATCGCGGGAGCACGAGGAGCTAGGGTTTCGCGAGAGAGAGTGAGGAAGGGGGCGACTGAGTCCGACCGAGCCGGTCGGTGCGGCTAGGGTTTGACTCAACCCGATGGGCTCCACTGACAAGTGGGCCCAAGGGGCAATTTAGTCATTTCACAATTTCATTTAAACCAGAAACTTTGAAATTAAATAGAAAATGGATTAAAGCTCTAAAAAAATAATTAAAAATATGAAAACTGCTTAGCATATAAAAAGGAATTTTTGAAGACTAATAAGAATAAGTCATAATTTGGTGAATATATAATTCATTAAAAACAACCCACTCTATTTTTTATAAATTAAGTCCATAAATCCTTTTGGACTCTAAAAACACCTTGACAACATTTCAAGGTAGTATTTTACCCTAAACAGAGTATCCCTAAATCATTCTTAGTAATTACTTCTTACATGAAATAATAAGCATCAGAAAGGGGGGAACAATCCCTAAAAATGGAAAGCATGCATAACTGCTTCTTTAACCATTGCCCTTATCGGACAATGATGGTATTTTTCAGCAACAGAGGACAAGGGTCAGTCCACACATTCCAACTGCAACGCTTTGCAGTCTTCAGGCAAGTTCATCACTTGCTCATGTCATTTGAGTATTTTTACCAAATTACTTGCAAAGTACTATGTTTATCACTATTGCATAAAAAGCAAAACCACTATTTTCATAACTATGAATATGACTATGTGGTGGGCAATGGAACCATGGATTGTGTTGATATGGTGGAGGTTCCATTGCAAGGGTTTATATCCATCTAGGAATTAAACAACAAATGTCATCCAGTGATTCTTGTGCCGTAATAACCGTGTTAACCATAGGATCTGGAGTGGGACGAAATAGTCAATTGTATTTCCACCTCTTGTACATCAACGGATGCGCTTACCGTAGCAGTTGTATCTTGCGAGCAACCGGAGGGTGGGGAGCCCTTCTAATTCCCCACGGTAATGCAGTGCTTACCGTAGCGGTTGCGGCTTGCGGAACAACTTGTGGGTGGGGATCCCCTTCTAATTCCCCACGGTAATGTGGTCTATGATGGGTTGCAGCTACCGGCGAAGGAGTTTGGTTTCATCCCAGACTATCGTCGTGGTCGGTGGCCGTCCTTAATTGGTATAAGAGCACCGGCGAGGACCCAGGGTCGGGGTATGCAACAACGGGTGGGTGTGCGAGGTAGCGGAGGAATATAATTGGCTATGACCTTATACCGGGCCTCACACCAAAGGAAGTGTGGACGAGAAAGCTGCCCGGTTGGCACCAAGGTTAAGATCTCTTATGGGTAAAGCAACACACCTCTCGCGAGTGTAATGAATCGTGACCTGTCACTCCCTGTTCCGGGATTTGGAACTGCGAACGCTGCCGGAAAGGAACTCCATGAAGTTCTAGTAAATCGGTGAAGGCTGACGGACATAGTTCTTCTGAATAAAAGCAACCTCTTGAAGAAATGATTATCAAAACCTGCATTGGTATTAGACTTTCTGGTCTAATATCGTAGCTAGTGCATTAAACACCTCTTTTCTATAATGAACTTGTTGAGTACGCTTGTACTGATACCACTCTTAAATCCCCTGCTTAGATTATCTGAATCGACTTGAGGAGGACAACGACGACCCCGAAGGAGCAGAAGACGTCTGCTATGAAGAACCAGACCTCTCCGGAGGTATAGAAGGAGTTGACTACCTCATCGTCCACGGAACCGGGGAGGGTTCCGGAGGAGAAAAGGCATAGACCTACCTAGTAGTAGTAGTATCCGAGCAGTGCGAGCACTTAGCACTTAACTGCTCGTTGAGAATAAATGTATAACCTTGTAAGACTTCTATATTGTAAGTTGAGTCGGGTTCACCTTGAACCCAGGAGTATTCCTCTTAGGACCCAAGAGGAACTCCGAGATGACATGTATATGTTGCTTGTAATAATAAATGAATGAGTTATGGAGCTGCTATGTTCTGTTGTACTACTCTGAGAGATGTAATATTTGCGGATTGGTACTTCGTGAATGTTATATCAACGACTGGCATACTACAACATGCAGTGGTATGCAGGGTCACCACAGGTTTCACTATGACTCTTTGTATTATAAAACTTGATGAGTTTAAGCGTAATCTAAACCTCTCCTAGGTCTAGATTATGGGGTATTAGATATGTAATATCATACGTATATGTGATGGTGAAGTACATCACATCTTATACGTGTAGGACTCTCTATATGCCACCTTGGGGGGATTTTGCCAACAATATAACAAGTAACTGATCGACCCCTGAGGGCAACAATCGTTCTACCCAAACACAATACGATTCACACAGGAAATAGTAAACGCCATATGCGAAGTTCTCTAATCTCAGTGCTTCCTGAAACTGGAAAAATCCCATTGGCATTTATCTGCCCCTCGATTCAAATCAAGCGGCTCAAATGAAGGATGGGAGAAACAAAGTTGTTTAATGCCTGCCCACCTGATATGTTGACCGAGTACCCACCTGTCATTAAGAGTACCAACCACTACTCTCGACTGTTTTAAAATCCTACACCCCATCTCTCTCATCCTCTGTCTCTTGTGTTGTTCGTTGGTGACGGTGGAGGCGACATGTGGATTCGGCATGTCGGTGATTTTTTTGGCTGAATTTTCATATGTGAGATTTGAATAGGGCCATTCAAGCCCCCCCCCCCGCGCGATGTCTCGCTTTTTGTGCATTCTAGTCAATTATTCACGAAAATGACGGGTTTTACGAGTATTTTTTGTTCCGATTGCGGTGATGTTTATGGAGGATTATCGTGCTTGCATAGCGATGTTTTCACGGATTCTCGTATGTCTGTGGGCAATCCAATCATCGCACCACTCAACCTCTTCAAGCGACCCACCTGCGAAGTGTTTTTTTAGGCGCATGGGTATAACAGTTTCTAAGTTTTTTTGTTGGTTCCTATTCAAGTGATTGATACATTGCAAATGTATCTATAATTTTTGATGCTCCATGCTTGTTTTAAACCAATTGCTATATGTTCTGTTTACACTTCGTGGCACTTTTATGCATTTTCCGGAACTAACCTATTGACAAGATGCCACAGTGTCAGTTCCCTGTTTCATGTTGTTTTGTATTTCAGAAAATTTATACAGGAAATATTCTCGGAATTGGATGAAACAAAAGCCGAAGTTCCTATTTTGTTGAAACGAATACGGAGTCTAGAAGGAGGGCCAGGAGGCGGCCAGACCAGGCCTAGGCACGTCCCAGGCCCTGGCCACGCCTAGGGGTGGTTTGGGGCCCCCTGGCCTCCACCGACCTCGCCCTTCCGCCTATAAAAAGCCTCCCGACGTGTGAACCCTAAATATAACAAGCCTCCGTCCATGAAAAGTTCCCTATCTCCGCCGCCATCGAAGATAAGATTCAGGGGACAGAAGTCTATGCTCTGGCACCCTACCAGGACGGGGAATTTCCCCCGGAGCCATCTCCATCAACTCCACCACCATCTTGATCACCGTTGCTGACTCCCATGATGAGGAGTGAGTAGTTCTCCCCCGAGGCTGAGGGCTTTACCGGTAGCTATGTGGTCTATCTATCTCTGCATGTATGATCTTTATGTGCTCATGAGCTTTGTAATATAGTTGAATAAGTAGATGTTATTCTTCAACTATTGTGCTATTCAAGTGGTTTTATTATGTGATCTCCGGGGACACCTTGTCCAACGGTGTGAAGGTGACAGTGTGCACACCGTGTTTGTTTCTTAAGCTTAATTTATAGAAATACTTATGAATTGTGGTGTCTAATTAGTACCATCTTTGTATGCTCAAAGTGATAGTGTGGGGCGTCCATAGATTGGGAATGCGAACTTTAAGGAGTTTTTATGCATCCCTACACAGTGAATTTGTGTTTATTATCAAACTGGAATGTGGTTTAGAGTAGCATAGTGAAGTGATAATATCTATGTATTCAATTATGGTATCATTGTTGAGAGTGTCCACTAGTGAAAGTATGATACCTATGCCTTGTTTTCAAGCATTGAAATACCATTTGCAACCAGTTTCGCTACATGGTTGCCTCGCTGCCATTTTTATTTCAGATTGCAATTACCACTCATAATCATCCATATTACTTGTATTTCACTATCTCTTCGCCGAACTAGTGCACCTATACACTCGACAAGTATGTTGGGTGTGTTGGGGATACAAGAGACTTCTTGTATCGTAATTGCAGAGTTGCTTGAGAGGGATATCTTTGACCTCTACCTCCCTGAGTCCGATAAACCTTGGGTGATCCACTTAAGGGAAACTTGTTGTTGTTCTACAAACCTTTGCACTTGGAGGCCCAACACTGTCTACAAGAATAGAAGCGTGCATAGACATCAGTAATCATCGCATGTTCTTCAATTCAAGTGTACTTAGCCAATTATTCTAGTATTAATCGAAGTAGCAGCGGTGATGTTTGAGTTCATTTTACCTGACGGTTTTGGGGCACCTCCTTCATGTATCATTCTTTTATATAAATTTTGGTCGATTCGTTCAATTTTTATGTGAAGTAGTGACAATGTTGTGCTTATCTCTTCGATGTGTAGTACTACTTGATGCTAGGTTCATAGTCTCGGTGCAATGATTTGTTTTTGGCATGCCACATGCTATGTTCATGCATATACACTGCGAGTACTTTTTATGAAGCAATTATATTGTGTTGGTTTGTTCACTGTTATGCATTGGTAATTTTAACATATGTTTGTTGTTTGGACTTGTTGTTTTCAACGATTTTGCTTTTAGTGTGTTCTAGGAGTTACCATGGTAAATAAACGGAATGCAACTGATTCTGTTGGCGATGATGATGCATACCCTTCCCCAAAACGTATACGTCGCCATTGGTTGTTGTCAAGTTGTATGATTCTATGTCTAAGGATCAGAAGGACGTAGTGGACATTAAACAATGGAGATTGATAGTTTTCTTGACATCAAGTGTCACTTTCTGCACAACCGCCTCACCAGCTGGCTTAAGCACTCATGTGAATTTTTTATTCCTCGTCGAGGAAGGATTTCATTGAATGAACAGTTAGTATTCAAATATCTCAGTTTACCCTTGGGGGTGAGCCAGTTGTTTGTGCCGCGAATGCAAAGATTGAGTATGTCCTTGGCTCCCTTATATTTACGAAGATGTCAGCAAACCCTAAAGAACTCGAGTGTTTGTGATTTTTAAGGCAATGAAAGCATGGGATGAGGCTTTCAAACAGATTTGGGTGATGTATGTTGTTTTAACAATACTGTCACCTGCCACCGATAGTGTTGAGCTCCCCGCATCTTTTTTGTGTGACATGTATGTTTTCTCTTTTTACTCGGTTAACTTTATGTTTTTGGTGGGTAATTTTAATGTTTTCACGTGGGCAACTATTGTGCTTTTATGCGGGTAGCTTATGTGTATTTTTTGTTGTGGCAGCTCATGTGTTATGTGTTAGGGGTAACTATGGTATTTAGTTGTTTTTTGTGTGTTTTACCATTATATGAATGTTTTCACGGGCCAAGTGAACGTGCACAACTTACGGTGGTGCAAGTTTGTGGTTCATCAACTACACAACGAGCTGTCTAAAGGAACAAACTTGTCTTTTTCAGGTACACATATGCTTGCTTTGTGCACATTTTAATTAATTGTTACTTATTGTTTTCTTTTGCATATTAGCTATTGTATGTTGACTACCGCGATGTATGTGGTTTAAACCTCAATTTACCTAACAGATGATTTGTTGTTAACATCTGGGCTAAACAATACATTATTATTTGTGTTGTCGGTAGATTTCCAAAATGATGGGCCCGTCGGAACACCCACCCAGATTTTGAAGGAAATATGCCCTAGAGGCAATAATGAAGTGTATTATTATTTGTATTTCCTATTTCATAATTAACTTTATAGTCTATGATGTAATTGTATTAGCTCTAGACATTGTGATATTGGAGGAAACCCTAATAATATGTGTGGAATAATAAACATCAAATAAGAGATCCCTAGTCTTGCCTCTATCAATAGTACATGTGATAATGATGGCGTTGTTTTTCCGACGATATTAAAAAGAGTAAAGATTTGTTACAAGGTTTCTATTATCATATGTGAATAGCATTGTTAGTGTAATAATGATATTGGATAGACCCCATGTGATATACTGTGAAACACATCTTCGAAATAAGTTATCGATAGTTTCTCAAAGACTCAGTATTACCATTACTAAGATCATTATACCATTCTACAAATATTAACTAGCATATTATACGGATGTCACGAGATCTTCAAACGTCACCTCATAACTGAGTGAAAATAAAGATGATTGATGTTGTGCAGAGCACACAGTTGGGAAACCCCAAGAGAAAGGTATGATGAGCACATCAGCAAATTTTCCCTCAGTAAGAAACCAAAGTTTAACCGACCAGTAGGAGAAAGAAATGATTTCTGAAGGTGTTGCTAGCCAACTTTGGCAAGACGCACTACCGGTGTCAGCAGCAACATGGAACCTGCACACAACACAACAAAAATAATTTGCCCCAACTTACAGTGACGTTGTCAATCTCGCCGATTTAGCTGAAAACAAAGAATTAAATATATAGTGTGGAAAGAGATGTTTGTTTACAGTGAAATAAAGAGAACGATTAGCTTACGATAAGTAACGAGAATAGGTATTTGCAGTAGATGGTTTTATCAGTGCAAAAGAAAGGACCGGGGTCCACAGTTCACTAGAGGTGTCTCTTCATAAAGATAAATAACATGCTGGGTAAATAAATTACAGCTGGGCAATTGACAGAATAAAGACCATACATGACAAGATGATTACTATGAGATTCATTTGGGCATTCCAACAAGATTCATAGACCGTAATCCAATTGCATCTATGACTAATAATCCACCTTCAGGTTAGCATCCGCACCCCTTTCAGTATTAAGTTGAAAGCAACAAATTATTGCATTAAGTAAAGTGTGTAAAGTAAACAATAGAATTATCCTTGGATAAAGCATTGTTGTTTATTACCTAGTAGCAACATCACATCTACAACCTTAGAAGTTATTGTCACTCTCCCAGATTACTAGAGGCATGAACCCACTATCAAGCGTAAATACCCCCTCTTGGAGTCACAAGCACATACTTGGCCAGAGCATCTACTAGCAACCGAGAGCATGCAAGATCACAAATAACATATAAACAAGTATATAATCAATCTCAACCATAATATTCAATATTCATCGGATCCCAACAAACACAACATGTAGCAATACATAAAGATGATCTTGAGCATGATAGGCAACTCACAAGATCTAAACATGAAGCATAATGAGGATCAAGTTATTGTAAAAGCATTGCGAGTTGGGATCAAAGTACTCTAAATATCGAAAGATGCCTGGTGACTGGGTGTATAGGTGAGCACGAATCAATTGGTTGACACGTGTCACATCTAGCAATCCACTGTTACTATCATTGTTGGGTTAGCAAACCACATCAACACTAACAACCCTTCCAAATCACGTAGGACCCACCTTTCTGAATTCAAATAGTGGGCCAGATGCACTTTCAAATCACGTAGGACCCACAACAAGTACGCTTAGCGATGGATAAGACAACGTCAAGGCAATAGATCCAATTGACGAGAACCGGATCTCAACGCAGATGGTGTTGCATCTAGAGGGTGCTCACGTATACACCTAGTCACCAAATCCCCTCTCCTCTAAATATTGGAATGATAGATATAATTATAACAATAGAACTTAGCAACTATTTTACAACATGAGAAGTAACTCAAACAAAAAATCATGAATAATTGTGCACTGAAAGCAATTGTTTGTTTATTGAGCATAGACAAAACATAGCAAAGTGGTATTCAGCTTGTCCTTCATGGAATAGAAAAAACTTAAATGCCAGGATACCTTTAAAGTTCAAAGGGTGACTAGATACAAATAATTTGAGAACAAGCAATAACATAATCATGAATCAATCAATAATAAATTTTGGGACTATGCATATTATAATCAGAATGACAACTATTCTCTCTTAATTGGTTCATTAACTTAGAAGATGAAGACTCAACATAAAAGTGAAAGAAATACCCTGCGCAGAGGGAAGCAAGATCACTCATGTGCTAGATATTTTTATTTTGAATAAAATAGAGGTGTTGAAAATGTATTTTGAGAGGTATGTATGTCTATGTCAACGAATGGCATCAAATGATCTATTATCCTTTCATGTTTAATGGCTTCAAGAGCGGCTCCCATAGAGAGAACAATAAAGTTCCTCTTCTCCTTTGTTTCAAGAAGCTAAGTTCATGATTCCTCAAGTACATAGTGTTAGGAGATTTTGATGATGTGTTTAATTTATATTTAGTGGGCTGGGCACCCGCTTGCCAGCTCTTTTTGCAACATTAGAGATTAGCACATTACGCATGCTAGTCAAGGTGTTAAGCCAAAATAAACATGAAAGAGACAATAAAGCATTCAACACTTCCTCATGAGCTAAAACAGGAACACAAAACATATAATAATTTTTGAAGGTTTAAAGGTAGCACACAAGCAATTTACTTTGGATTGGCGGTGAAATACAACATATAGGTAGGTATGGTGGAAACAATTGGCAAACTTTGGTTTTTAGTAGTTGGATGCACGAGTAGAGCTCATACTCAGTATAGGTGAAGGCTAGCAAAAGACTGAGCGACCAACTAAGAGAGCAATAATGGCCATAATCATGCATAGCGATAGAACATTATTAATCAAAGCATAAACTAATATTACAAGTCAAAAACTAAATGATCATAGAGGCTTGAGGTGACTGGTTTGTATTCATAACATGGTATAAGCATGTGCCAAGTCAACCCAATTAAAGCATCAAAGGAAAATACCACAATATTCACTACAAGAAAAGTTGCCATGGCCGACGAAGTTGAAGTCGCGCCGTGGTTGCTGGTGTACCATGGCCGACGATTTTGGTCCCTCCGTGGTGCATGTCAAAACTTTTTTTTCTCGTTTTTGAGGCCACCTAGCCCGACGAAAGCGGCCAAAACGTCGCGTATGGTGGCCCGGGACGTGGTGCATCGCGAATTCTCGGGTTCGCCGGCCGAGTCAACGCAAATCCGCACCGCCGAGGGATGTAGGGCCCGGATGGCAGCCTCTGGCATT
>NW_025901540.1:0-18110 GCF_022539505.1 Lolium rigidum
GCATAAATTCCGAGGATTTTCTCGAAAGTTGGATTTATGCACAAAAACGAGACACCAGAGCAGTTCTGCTGAAAACAGCGTTAGTCCGTGTTAGTTGTATCCAAAATACACAAATTAGAGGCAAAACAATAGCAAAAGTGTTCGGGGAAGTAGATACGTTTTGGACGTATCAAGTACTGGGCAAAACCCTAGTTAAACCTATTTAATTACAGATTCGTAGGTCGATTTTTCTACGTACCTTTTTATTATTACTATGCAGCACATATGTGTTTGCCCGTCGAGTGAAACTCGGAGGAAGAGGGATCACTCGGAAGGAGAGAAGAAGGGAGAGCATTATGGTGTCTCCCCTTTTTCGGGTGATGATGTTGACTGTTGTGCAGGGTTTGTCAGAAAAAAATCAAAAGAATGAAAAAATAAAGGACATAGCATTCTTATGTCATATATATAGTAAGCATTCAAGTTGATAAACAAGGTCTAGACATATTCAAACCAGAAAATCATGTATATATCTACCCCTAACCCTAAACTCTATCTTATGAAGTCAAGCATGCATGAAGAGAAGTGGTTTTTGGTTTCAAACATGGAAATTTCAAGAACCCTCCCAAGATTTACATTTTGGAGTGACTACGAAGGATAGATGCTTAATTTTTATATTCATGATTTAAATTTGTTTAAGCCATGGTCAAACCTAGGATTTGATCAAGATTCAAATGGGCATAAGAATTTTAAAAAAAAATCAAAAAATGAAAAACCAAGGCACATAGTCTTCTTATGTCATATAGTAAGCATTCAACTAAGTTGATAAACAAGGTCTAGTCATATTCAAACCAGGAAAATCATGTATCTACCCCCTAACCCTAGCTAAACTCTATCTTATGAAGTCAAGCATGCATGAAGAGAAGTCGTTTTGGGTTTTAAACATGGAAATTTCAAAAACCCTCCCAAGAGTTACATTTTGGAGTGACTTAAGAAGGATAGATGCTTAATTTTTCATATTCATGTTTGAAACTTGTTTAAATCATTGTCAAACCTAGGATTTGACCAAGATTCAAATGGGCATAAAATCCATAAAAAAATCAAAAGAATGAAAAAACAAAGCACATAGCATTCTTATGTTATATACTAAGCATTCAATTAAGTTGATAAACAAGGTCTACACATATTCAAACCAGGAAAATCATGTATCTACCCCTAACCCTAAACTCTGTCTTATGAAGTCAAGCATGCATGAAAAGAAGTGGTTTTTGGTTTGAAACATGTAAATTTAAAAAAAAACCCAAGAGCTACATTTTGGAGTGACTAAGAAGGATAGATGCTTAATTTTTCATATTCATGATTTAAACTGGTCAAACCTAGGATTTTACCAAGATTCAAATAGGCATAAAAATTCAAAATAAATCAAAATGAATGAAAAAACAAGGCACATAGTCTTCTTATGTCATATAGTAAGCATTCAATTAAGTTGATTTTAGAGTGACTAAGAAGGATGAAGGTTTCCCTTTTCATTTTCATGTTTTTTACTTGTTTAAATCTTGGTCAAACCTTGGATTTGACCAAAAGATTCAAATGGGCATAAATTTTCAGAAAAAAATCAAAAGAATGAAAAAACAAAGGACATAGCATTCTTATGTCATATATATAGTAAGAGCATTCAAGTTGATAAACAAGGTCTAGACATATTCAAACCAGAAAATCATATATATATCTATGATACGTCTCAAACGTATCCATAATTTGTTATGTTCCATGCTACTTTTATGATGATACTCACATGTTTTATACACACTTATGTCATTATTATGCATTTTCCGGCACTAACCTATTGACGAGATGCCGAAGAGCCGATTCTTGTTTTCTGCTGTTTTTGGTTTCAGAAATCCTACAAAGGAAATATTCTCGAAATTGGACGAAATCAACGCCCAGGGTCTTATTTTTCCACGAAGCTTCCAGAAGACCGAAAGGATTACGAAGTGGGGCGACGAGGCGCCGCCACGCTAGGGCCGCGCGGCCAGGGCTGGGCCCGCGCCGCCCTGGTGTGTGGGGCCCTCGTGTCGCCCCTAAACCTACCCTTCCGCCTACTTAAAGCCTTCGTCGCGAAACCCCCAGTACCGAGAGCCACGATACGGAAAACCTTCCACAGACGCCGTCGCCGCCAATCCCATCTCGGGGGATTCAGGAGATCGCCTCCGGCACCCTGCCGGAGAGGGGAATCATCTCCCGGAGGTCTCTTCATCACCATGATCACCTCCGGATCGATGTGTGAGTAGTTCACCCCTGGACTATGGGTCCATAGCAGTAGCTAGATGGTTGTCTTCTCCTCATTGTGCTATCATGTTAGATCTTGTGAGCTGCCTATCATGATCAAGATCATCTATTTGTAATGCTACATGTTGTGTTTGTTGGGATCCGATGAATATTGAATACTATGTCAAGTTGATTATCAATCTATCATATATGTTGTTTATGTTCTTGCATGCTCTCCGTTGCTAGTAGAGGCTGCGGCCAAGTTGATACTTGTAACTCCAAGAGGGAGTATTTATGCTCGATAGTGGGTTCATGCCTCCATTGAATGCAGGACGAGTGACGGAAAGTTCTAAGGTTGTGGATGTCTTGTTGCCACTAGGGATAAAACATCAATGCTTTGTCTAAGGATATTTGTGTTGATTACATTACGCACCATACTTAATGCAATTGTCCGTTGTTTGCAACTTAATACTGGAAGGGGTTCGGATGATAACCTCGAAGGTGGACTTTTTAGGCATAGATGCATGCTTGGATAGCGGTCTATGTACTTTGTCGTAATGCCCTGATTAAATCTCATAGTAATCATCATGATATATGTATGTGCATTGTTATGCCTTCTTTATTTGTCAATTGCCCAAGCGTAATTCGTTCACCCAACATGCTATTTATCTTATGGGAGAGACACCACTAGTGAACTGTGGACCCCGGTCCATTCTTTACATCTGAAATACAATCTACTGCAATTGTTCTTTACTGTTCTTCGCAAACAAACATCATCATCCACACTATATGATACGGGGCGACCTTCGGTCTCCACCGCATCATGTGCGTCAACGCCGACACGTCACGCAAAGGTGAATCTTCTCCTTTATGCGTGCCTACAATTGTCTCTCATGAATGGTATTCTACTTCATCCTCCTTCATATGACCATGATAGGAACACATCGCCAAGTACGGAGGAAGTGGACGACACCATGGAGGCTCGAGGACTCAAGGCCGAGGTCGTGGAAGCATGGAAGAGAACGTCGAGGATAAGGAGACGCGCCGGGAAGACCGGCACTGCCGCACCGCCACTACGCTCGAGGATGACGGCACGCGCCGCCCTACCTCGCGCCGGCCCTATCGCCCTACCTGTGCCGGCCCCGACGCCCCACTTGCAAAGAGCATCAAATCTGAACCCTTTATCCCTTTGTATGCCTAAACTACCCCTCCTTTGGTGGCTCCCTATATATAGGCTCCCACCTCCCCCTTCATTAGGTTAGAGTTGAACTTGAGAGAACCTAGGCTTATGCCTCCACCATCCCTTTGGGATTAGGGAAACCCCCTCCTTAGATTATCATAATCTATTGTACAAGGCACTCCTTATATGATTAGTCTCTCACACTTGTGATTCTACCACCGGTCTCTCACTCGTGTGATTCCACCGATCGTATACCGATCTTCCTCTCGGGGATTCTACCGCGTGTCTCTCCCTTGAGAGATTCTATCGGGATAGTGGTTCGGGCTATCGGGAGTAAACCGGAATTGTATCGGGTTGTGTTGCGTGCGTTCGCGTGTGTTCATCGTGTTCTTCGCCGTGTTCTTCGTGTTCTTCCTCTCCCCCGCCTTTCCCTCGGTCAATTCGTGAGATCGGGCAATCCACGTGGCCTTAGGCCGCATCACTATACATCTAATCCTTTGTTTATAGCAAGCCGGTGAGATTGACAACCTCACTGTTACGTTCGGGCAAAGTACTTTGATTGTGTTGTGCAGGTTCCACGTTGGCGCCGGAATCCCTGGTGTTGCGCCGCACTACACTCCGTCACCAACGACCTTCACGTGATCCTTGACTCCTACTGGTTCGATAAACCTTGGTTTCTTACTGAGGGAAACTTGCTGCTGTACGCATCACACCTTCCACTTGGGATTCCCAAAGGGCGTGTGCTTTACGCGTATCAAGCTAAATTTCTGGCGCCGTTGCCGGGGACCTGAAGAAAAGTTACACCACAAAGATTTCTATCTCCCACGTCAACTGCACGCCAGGAAGTAAATTTCTGGTGCCGTTGCCGGGGAGATCAAGACACGCTGCAAGGGGAGTCTCCCACATCCAATCTCTTTACTTTGTTTTTGTCTTGCTTTACTTTACTTTATTTACTGCCTTGTTTGCTTTCTTTATATCAAAAACACAAAAAAATTAGTTACTAGCTTTACTTTATTTAATTCTGTTCTGCTTAGTTTATTTTTATTACTGTTAAAATGAATACTCTTGAGAACACTAAGTTGTGTGACTTCACTAGTTAGGCTTAATGAAAAACAACAAAAAAAATTAGAGATCTTTATGAACTTTATCTTGTATTAGGACATGATGTGTTTGAAGAGAGAATTAAAAAACCCATGGAACTTTGTTTGCATAATAGTGATAGCTATGTTATTAGCATGAACTCTTTGAACACTATTATTGCCAATGCTATGGAAGAATTTAAGCTTGGGGAGGTCGGTTTTGATGAAAATGATCTCTTTAGTCCTCCGTGTATGGAGGAGAAAGTTTATGTTGATTATGATATGCCTCCTATATGTGATGTTTACAATGATGAATATGATATTTTCAGTCCATCTACTATTGAGGATAAAATTCATTATGATTATTTTATGCCTCCAATTTATGATGATTACAATGATGGTTGTGATAGTTTTACTCCCACTATTACTAATAAAATTGATTATGCTTATGTGGAGAGTAATGATACTTTTATGCATGTGGATCATGATAAGAATGCTTTATGTGATAGCTATATTGTTGAGTTTATTCATGATGCCACTAAAAATTATTATGAGAGAGGAAAATATGGTTGTAGAAATTTTCATGGTACTAAAACACCTCTCTACATGCTGAAAATTTTGAAGTTACTCGTGTTTTATCTTCCTATGCTTGTCACTTTGTTCTTCATGAATTTGTTTGTGTACAAGATTCCTATGCATAGGAAGCGGGTTATACTTAAATGTGTTTGGTATTTGCTTTTTGATGCTCTCTTATATTCAACTCTCATCTTCATGTGAGCATCATTAAAACTTTTTGCGCCTAGCTGAAAGGCGTTAAAGAAAAGCGCTTATGGGAGACAACCCATTATTTTACTTCTGCACTTTTGTTTTATATTTGAGTCTTGGAAGTTGTTACTACTGTAGCAACCTCTCCTTATCTTTATTTTATTGCATTGTTGTGCCAAGTAAAGTCTTTGATAGTAATGTTGATACTAGATTTGGATTACTGCGCAGAAACAGATTTCTTACTGTCACGAAATTGAGCAGCCCCGTCTGTAGATAACTCATAAAATTCTTCCAATTTACGTGCGTGATCCTCAGATATGTACGCAACTTTCATTCAATTTGAGATTTTTAATCTGAGCAAGTTAAGTGCCCCAGAAAAATTCGTCTTTACGGACTGTTCTGTTTTGACAGATTCTGCCTTTTATTTCGCATTGCCTGTTTTGCTATGTTTGATGGATTTCTTTGTTCCATTAACTTTCAGTAGCTTTGTGCAATGTCCAGAAGTGTTAAGAATGATTATGTCACCTCTGAATATATGAATTTTCAATTATGCACTAACCCTCTAATGAGTTTGTTTCGAGTTTGGTGTGGAGGAAGTTTTGAAGGGTCAAGAGAGGAGGATGATACAATATGATCAAGAAGAGTGAAAAGTCTAACTTGGGGATGCCCCCGTGGTTCATCCCTGCATATTTTAAGAAGACTCAAGCATCTAAGCTTGGGGATGCCCAAGGCATCCCTTCTTCATCGACAACTTATCAGGTCACCTCTAGTGAAACTATATTTTTATTCAGTCACATCTTATGTGCTTTATTTGGAGCGTCTGTTTGCTTTTGTTTTTGTTTTTGTTTGAATAAAATCAGATCCTAGCATTCTTTGTATGGGAGAGAGACACGCTCCGCTGTTGCATATGAACACATGTGTTCTTAGTTTTACTTTTAATGTTCGTTGCGAAGGTTGAACTACTTCGTTCATTGTTATATGGTTGGAAACAGAAAATGTTGCATGTGGTAATTGGTATAATGTCTTGATACTTGGCAATTTTTGTGCTCACATAGATCATCTTTAAGCTCTTGCATCATGTACTTTGCACCTATTAATGAAGAACTACATAGAGCTTGTTAAAATTTGGTTTGCATGATTGGTCTCTAGAGTCTAGATATTTTCTAGTTAAGGTGTTTGAACAACAAGGAGACGATGTAAAGTCTTATAATGCTTACAATATGTCCATATGTGAGTCTTGCTGCACCGTTTTATACTTGAGTTTGCTTCAAACAACCTTGCTAGCCTAGCCTTGTATTGAGAGGGAATTCTTCTCGTGCATCCAAATCCTTGGGCCAAAAACTATGCCATTTGTGTCCACCATACCTACCTACTACATGGTATTTCTCTGCCATTCCAAAGTAAATTACTTGAGTGCTACCTTTAAAATTCTATTCTTTGTCTTTGCAATATATAGCTCATGGGAAAATAGCCTTAAAAACTATTGTGGTGAAGATTATGTACTTATGTATCTTATTTCTTAATAAGTTGCTTGTTGAGCGGTAACCATGTTTCTGGGGACGCCATCAACTTTTACCTTTGTTGAATATCATGTGAGTTGCTATGCATGTTCGTCTTGTCTGAAGTAAGGGCGATTTTCGTGATCAAATGGTTTGAGTATGCATATTGTTAGAGAAGAACATTGGGCCTCTAACTAAAGCCAGTTTGGACAATTAATCCTCAATCTCTTATGAGAATTTTATCTGTTGTTGAATGCTTATGCATTAAAGAGGAGTCCATTATCTGTTGTCTATGTTGTCCCGGTATGGATGTCTAAGTTGAGAATAATCAAAAGCGAGAAATCCAATGCGAACTTTCTCCTTAGACCTTTGTACATGCGGCATAGAGGTACCCCTTTGTGACACTTGGTTGAAACATATGCTATGCAATGATAATCCATGTTAATCCAAGCTAATTAGGACAAGGTGCGAGCACTATTGGTATACTATGCATGAGGCTTGCAACTTATAGGATGTCTTATACATAACACATATGATTTATTACTACCGTTGACAAAATTGTTTCTATGTTTTCAAAATGAAAAGCTCTAGCACAAAAATAGTAATCCATGCTTCCCTCTGCGAAGGACCATTCTTCTACTTTATTGTTGAGTCAGTTTACATATTCTTTCTATCTCAGAAGCAAATACTTGTGTAAACTGTGTGCATTTATTCTTACATGTTTACCTATTGCACTTGTTATATTACTTTGTGTTGACAATTATCCATGAGATAAACATGTTGAAGTTGAAAGCAACTGCTGAAACTTATATCTTCCTTTGTGTTGCTTCAAAGCTTTCTACTAAGAATTTATTGCTTTATGAGTAACTCTTATGCAAGTCTTATTGATGCTTGTCTTGAAAGTATTATTCATGAAAAGTCTTTGCTATATGATTCAGTTGTTTACTCATTGTCTTCACCATTGCTTCGAATCGCTGCATTCATCTCATGTGCTTTACAATAGTATTGATCAAGATTATGATAGCATGTCACTTCAGAAATTATCTTTGTTATCGTTTACCTACTCGAAGGCGAGTAGGAACTAAGCTTGGGGATGCTTGATACGTCTCAAACGTATCCATAATTTCTTATGTTCCATGCTACTTTTATGATGATACTCACATGTTTTATACACACTTTATGTCATTATTATGCATTTTCCGGCACTAACCTATTGACGAGATGTCGAAGAGCCTGTTGATGTTTTCTGCTGTTTTTGGTTTCAGAAATCCTACAAAGGAAATATTCTCGAAATTGGACGAAATCAACGCCCAGGGTCTTATTTTTCCACGAAGCTTCCAGACCGAAAGGATTACGAAGTGGGGCGACGAGGCGCCGCCACGCCAGGGCCGCGCGGCCAGGGCTGGGCCCACGCCGCCCTGGTGTGTGGGGCCCTCGTGTCGCCCCTAAACCTACCCTTCCGCCTACGCCTTCGTCGCGAAACCCCCAGTACCGAGAGCCACGATACGGAAAACCTTCTAGAGACGCCGCCGCCAATCCCATCTCGGGGGATTCAGGAGATCGCCTCCGGCACCCTGCCGGAGAGGGGAATCATCTCCCGGAGGTCTCTTCATCACCATGATCGCCTCCGGATCGATGTGTAACTAGTTCACCCCTGGACTATGGGTCCATAGCAGTAGCTAGATGGTTGTCTTCTCCTCATTGTGCTATCATGTTAGATCTTATGAGCTGCCTATCATGATCAAGATCTTCTATTTGTAATGCTACATGTTGTGATTGTTGGGATCCGATGAATATTGAATACTATGTCAAGTTGATTATCAATCTATCATATATGTTGTTTATGTTCTTGCATGCTCTCCGTTGCTAGTAGAGGCTCTGGCCAAGTTGATACTTGTAACTCCAAGAGGGAGTATTTATGCTCGATAGTGGGTTCATGCCTCCATTGAATGCGGGACGATGACGAGAAAGTTCTAAGGTTGTGGATGTGCTGTTGCCACTAGGGATAAAACATCAATGCTTTGTCTAAGGATATTTGTGTTGATTACATTACGCACCATACTTAATGCAATTGTCCGTTGTTTGCAACTTAATACCGGAAGGGGTTCGGATGATAACCCGAAGGTGGACTTTTTAGGCATAGATGCATGCTCGGATAGCGGTCTATGTACTTTGTCGTAATGCCCCGATTAAATCTCATAGTACTCAATCATGATATATGTATGTGCATTGTTATGCCTTCTTTATTTGTCAATTGCCCAACCGTAATTCGTTCACCCAACATGCTATTTATCTTATGGGAGAGACACCACTAGTGAACTGTGGACCCCGGTCCATTCTTTACATCTGAAATACAATCTACTGCAATTGTTCTTTACTGTTCTTCGCAAACAAACATCATCATCCACACTATACATCTAATCCTTTATTTACAGCAAGCCGGTGAGATTGACAACCTCACTGTTACGTTCGGGCAAAGTACTTTGATTGTGTTAGCAGGTTCCACGTTGGCGCCGGAATCCCTGGTGTTGCGCCGCACTACACTCCGTCACCAACGACCTTCACGTGATCCTTGACTCCTACTGGTTCGATAAACCTTGGTTTCTTACTGAGGGAAACTTGTTGATGTACGCATCACACCTTCCACTTGGGGTTCCCAACGGGCGTGTGCTTTACGCGTATCAATCTACCCCTAACCCTAAACTCTGTCTTATGAAGTCAAGCATGCATGAAGAGAAGTGGTTTTTGGTTTCAAACATGGAAATTTCAAAAACCCTCCCAAGAGCTTCATTTTGGAGTGACTAAGAAGGATATATGCTTAATTTTTCATATTCATGTTTTAAACTTGTTTAAATCACGGTCAAACCTAGGATTTGACCAAGATTCAAATGGGCATAAAATTCAAAAAAAAAACAATAAAATGAAAAACCAATGCACACAGTCTTCTTATGTCATATAGTAAGCATTCAATTAAGTTGATAAACAAGGTCTAGACATATTCAAACCAGAAAAATCATGTATCTACCCCCTAACCCTAAACTTTGTCTTATGAAGTCAAGCATGAAGAGAAGTGGTTTTTGGTTTCAAGCATGGAAATTTCAAATACCCTCCCAAGAGCTACATTTTGGAGTGACTAAGAAGTATAGATGCTTAATTTTTCATATTCATGTTTTGAACTTGTTTAAATCATGGTCGAACCTAGGATTTAACCAAGATTCAAATGGGCATAAAAATTCAAAAATAAATCAAAATAAATGAAAAACCAAGGAACATAGTTTTCTTAATTATGTCATATAGTAAGCATTCAATTAAGTTGATAAACAAGTTCTAGACATATTCAAACCAGAAAAATCATGTATCTACCCCCTAACCCTAAACTCTGTCTTATGAAGTCAAGCATGAAGAAAAGTGGTTTTTGGTTTCAAACATGGAAATTTCAAAAACCCTCCCAAGAGCTTCATTTTGGAGTGACTAAAATGGATAGAGGCTTAGTTTTTCATACTCATGTTTTTAACTTGTTTAAATCTTGGTCAAACCTATAATTTGACAAAGATTCAAATGGGTATAAAAATTCAAGAAAAATCAAAAAAATGAAAAACCAAAGCACATAGTCTTCGTATGTCATATAGTAAGCATTCAAGTTGATAAACAAGGTCGATCTAGACATACTCAAACCAGAAAAATCATGTATCTACCCCATAACCCTAAACTCTGTCTTATGAAGTCAAGCATGAAGAGAAGTGGTTTTTGGTTTCAAACATGGAAATTTCAAAAACCCTCTCAAGAGCTTCATTTTGGAGTGACTAAGAAGGATCCATAGGAAACTATGTACTAATACAGTATAATAATCACCCGAGTTATTAGAGCAATAAGTCTGTCACTTACGTGTGGTTCCCATGCGTGAGGTCCCACACTTCAGTGAGCACAAGTCACGTACGCTAGGTAGGCAAACTCCCAGCCATCTTCTTTGTCAAGAGAGAGGCATCAACACACTCTCTCTCTCTCTCTCTCCAATTATCCACCTCCGTTGGCTGCCGGTTTTGGCAGGGCGTTTCTAGCTCAGCTCGTAGGCCATGGTGTGCAGGCTCTGTAGCCATGGCGATTTGGTCGCGCCAAGTGGTTCGTCCCCGGCTGCGACGAGGATCAATCCGGACGGTGGCTGTTAAGGACCCGATCGCATTTCTTGCTTTCAGCCTGGGGTCTGCCATGTAAATATTAGAGATTTAGACGTAATTTTCTGTTTATTTTGTGTCCTGCTGTAAACTGTGCTCTGATGCGTATTGGAAATCTGGGTCCTTCAGGATCGTTCGGTTGTCCCTGTAACAACAACAAAAAAAACCTCATTCTCGACCTCGCTCGCTCGCACCCCCTGCTCACTGACAACCCTGCACAACAGTCAACATCACCCGAAAAAGGGTAGACACCATAAATAAGCGGGGCCCCGTGACTGCTCTCCCTTCGTCTCCTCCCGTGTGATCCCTCTTCCTCCGACTCCCGACCTTGCGGAAAAGAAAAATGAAATGAAATAGTTTCACTGCACGGGCAAACACATGTGCTGCCTAGTAATGTAGCACCCTACCTTTTAATAAAGGCAAGATACCTGTGTATAGTGCTATTCCCGAGATCACTGATAGCACACACATTACAAAATATAGTAATCATTTCTATAGTATCAAATTACAACATCGTTGATCCAAAGGGCAATGTAAAACCTTACAAATTGCATAGTCACATGGACTAGCTCAACAATATTCAAAACATACACAACGGAAAGTAAATCATCAATGAGCCTTCATCATCTTCATGTGCCACAGGCAGTCATGTTGGAATGTAGACTCGAGATCCTACCACGTACTTCTCCTCAGAAAATCCTGCACGTTTGAATATGCAGCCCCATGAATGGAGGTCAGTACAATGATGTACTGGCAAATGACATTTATATGGTGGCAGTTTTAGGCATGACTATCTACATGATATTTGGCTAGTGGAGTTTTGGCCAATTTGCATAAAGCCAATTTTATCCTATGTTTTTCAAAACTAAACATTTTGTAACTCTTGAAGAAGATTTTTACAAAAAAGGGCACTAAGTAGAGATGACTCCCAGGTCACCACCACATACCATGGTTTTTACTGCCAGGTATGTAGCCCTGGGGCCACTCAACTGGGATAAACCTCAGGTCACCACCACATACCATGGTTTTCACTGCCAGGTATGTAGCCCTGGGAAAATCTCGTCCTGTGATTGTTTCTACACAAAATTTTAATCATTCAGAAAAGGTGATGAGATTATTCCGTACTTCCTTGTCTAGAGACTCAAATTGTCCATAACCGGGGACACGGCTAAGATCTTAGTTTTTAACTCTCGAGAGGTTGCGCTCTTTACCCACAATTCACAACCAAGCCTTTTTGCCAAAATTCTTCATCTTCATTAAGGCCGGGACGAGGTCACTACGAAGCTTTTCCTTAGTAGCCCCTCCACCTACCGGATCCGCCCGTACCCAAAATTCCTTCCACTGGCGGTACCCTAGGCAAGGTTTCCCACTAAGTACTTAG
The DNA here is from genome assembly GCF_022539505.1 of Lolium rigidum. Lineage (NCBI taxonomy): Eukaryota > Viridiplantae > Streptophyta > Magnoliopsida > Poales > Poaceae > Lolium > Lolium rigidum. The sequence goes on from NW_025901540.1 coordinate 12,321, forward strand.
CCAAGACAGAGCCCATATTGTATCGTGGTTGCACTGGAAGTACACTAAACACGGAAGACATAGCAATCTCTTTGTTCCAAGGTGGCAAACCACAAGTGTACTCACCCCCCATGTCACCACCACATACCATGGTTTTCACAGCCAGGTATGTAGCCCCAGGTAGCCACTCAACATAATCCAAAGCCACACCAATTCCACCCAGGTGTTTCATTAAGGTTATTAACTTTCAATATTTCAAACAACACTTTAACCAACAAGTGAAACAAAGCATTTTCATCATTTTTAAATCACTTCCGATAATCCTAGCAAGTTGTGTTTAAGAGGTGGCTACACGCTACTAGGATCTAAGCATAGCATAATACTTTTCTTTTGAAAACAAAATCCTACCATGCATACTAGTTTCAAAACACTAATGCATAATTAAAATAAGTAGGATTTGAATGTCACTTGCCTTTTTGGTAGTCGAAACGCGTTCACTTCTCTTAATCAAAATACGTGCCTCTCCGTACAAACTATAACATGAAATATAGCACAACATATACACACCATACAACAACAACAAAATCAAACAAGGCAACAATCGGAAATCGCTCTATGGTACTAAAGTGTGGTATGAGGTTTGGCTTGCAAGATATGGCGGTGAGAGTTTGGACGGAAAGTCACATGATTAAATGAAGAATATTTATGCTTTACAAAAGCATGAAAAGAATTCGGAACGGCTTACGCGAATTGAATCACATAAGTGACAAATAGTGCAACAACAATACTACTGAATAAGTGTGACAACAATTACTCAAAATAGTATGAATTACACATAGGCTTGGGTATGGACTTGTGATATATTGCATTACTCAGTTAACTCATTTGCAAATTGAATAGTTCAATATAAGCCAATAAGATTAAGTGGGCATGAGGTTGAATATGAATGAATGATGTTGAAGATGTGAGTTAAAGATGCTAATGGATATCAAGGGTTCAAAACATGTGCAATGTAGTAGAGTATCTCCACTTCTACTAAAGCAAGGTATAAATCTAAAATAGGACATGTCACACTTTACTCAAATAACTCAATTGTTATTTGAATAATATAAACTAGACAGCCAGGGGTAAGCTATGCATTATCTGTGAACATGATAAAGAATTATAATGGTCCTGGAAGATGGGTATGATCATAAGGATCATTTTGGTTAAAGGAACTACGTCGAAACCAGTTATAGGGCTACACTTTTCGTGAAAAGTTATTAGAAGAAGTTTTCCGGATGGAAGACCTTTCTACACGAAAGTTGTAGAGAAATCCATTACAAGCATATCGCCAAGAGAATCTCTTAGAAAAAGTTTGTAGGATTTATTTTAGAGACAATGTTGCGGATCAAAGGGATACCGCGAAAATAAAGTGGGCGTAACTGCCACACAAAATGTCTATCATGATCTACGTGATTTGCTGATTACAACGGTATAAAGTTTGCCGAAATCCGACTTGTAGAACTCAAGATATGAATTTTACAAAACTAGACCTAAGTGGTTACAATTTTAATGGTGTACGAAAAATTATCCGAACAAGTTACTCGGATGCAAAAACTTTCTACACGAAAATTGTAGAGGATCTAATTACAAACTTAATGAAAAAACTACTATTCTAAACAGATGTATAAATCTAAGAAAATAAAATTGCGTATAACAGTCTACGTAAATAAAAAAGAATTATTATGCGTCGAGTCACAACGTTTCCCAAAAGAACGTTGGGGATTTTGCATCGCGTGTGTGCGTCGCTCGCTCCAGGAAGTGCTGCAGCGCTGCGAGCTGGGGAGAGAGAAGAGGGGGCCAGGCGCTTTGGTGTGCGTCCAGGGCTGCTCTCACGGGATTTATATAGGCTGTGGGCTGGAGAGATTTTATCTAAGAAAGCGAGGTGGGACTAAAAAAGAAAAGGAAAAGAAACGGGGGCTGGCGCTGGGTGCGTGCACGCGCGGTCGCGGGCGTGCGGCTGGGCTGCGGCAGCGTGGCCGGGTGGGCTGGGGCAGGGGAGCTGGGCCGTGGCCTGGGAAGGCTGGGGGTTGGCTGGGCCAGATCGGCCAGGTGAGCCGCAGCGTGGGCGACGCCGTGCTGTCTGCCGCGCCGGGCGAGCGGGGCCAGGGCAGCTGCGCGGGCTGGGCCGTTTCGGCCTGGCCGCTCCTTTTGTTTTATTTATTTATTTTTTTATACTAAAATTGGAAATACACTTTGCGGCTTCAAATAAAATCGGAAAAATGCAAATGAGGTACCGTTGGATTCGTTATAAAAAATACTTCAACATGAGACTAAATTTGGAAAAAATATAAACTTTACAAAACCAAAATTTGATATACATGTCTATGTGGCTATAGTGCCCTTTAGGGTTTAATGTTTTATCAAATAAAATATTTTTATAAGTTCCAAAACCTCCGAACCAAATAGAGCATTGTTGGAAAATCTTTTGAAAACCAAGTTTTATGAAAACTCTATATTTTGCAAAAACCTTTTTAATATTCATTTGTGAAAATAAAATAATCATTATATACATTTGGCCTATATTGCTACTTAGTCATTATTTTGTAAATAGAGTTTTCTAGGGTTTTGTTTTCTCAAATACAAATCCATTAAGGATTTGAAAACTTTGAAAGCAAGGAGATGTTTGATTTTTAAAATACTTTAAAACCAAAAGTCTTAGAAAACACTATCTTGGGATTAACTTGTAAATAACTTTAAAAAGTTTTAATTCTTTATGAATTTTCAATCAAGTTCAAACAATCAAGCATTAAAATTATTTTTATTTTACATTCCAAAATTTAGAAAATTTCGGGATGTGACAGCCTACCACCCTTAAAAGAAATCTCGTCCTCGAGATTTGCGAAAGGCTAGAAAGAAAAGGTTTTGGGCTCAGGTCTTCTAATAGGTTCATACTCACTATTGCTTCTTTTTGGAACATCTCCGAGGGGATTTCGGAAGTTAACCTTGGGCTTTGAAAACTTGACACTAAACCATATATGGTCATATCATCCACAGTATCCATTCTTATGAGGAAACTCATTCCATGGGTATTATCTTTTACTTGCGTACACTCGATCAGGGGGAACTCCTTATGATACCTTATCCAAAAGACCATCTCATGCGGCATCTCATGTAATCCATAATCTAAGGGTGTGGCTTCTACCACCCTTAAACGAAACTTTTGTGGGTAGTCTTAGGTCTTGGGTTTAGGCTAAGCTTATCTTGGACATGACTTGGCACATCCGGGGATATGACTTGACAAGAGGTCATATTTGGAAAACATCTATGGCTTAGGGCTTCTGAGTTAATATCCAATAGGTGGTTGTTATTCACGTATAGTGAACAACATATCTCTCCAAGGTGAGTCGAATAGGTTTTCTTCATAGTAGGGCTTTCTAATCCAGAAGGTTGGTTGTTGAACTACTTTTGGCACTGATGGGTCACATCCTTGGGTCAAACAGGAGACCAAGATGTGTAAACTTCATGACATCTTTCATCTTTTGGTTCTTGGTGTCTTCGACAACTTTCCACCACTCTTCATCTAGTGGCTAGATCTTCAAATTAAACGTAGTCCTACTCTTGGCAGCACTTGCCTACTATAAGGGTATAATATCTATCCACCCTAGGGTTTAGGCTTATTCGCCGACATCTCTTTTGTAGGTATGTCTCTCTAGATTCGCAAAGTCAATATTACGAAAGCAAATGATAAGAGTAGTAGGAAGGGTGCTCAATCCATCCTGCAACCAGATCATTACTCCGTATTTGATTTATTGAATCTCGTATTCTAACACTTGGTTAACCTCACAAGTTAAAAAAACATTTCCATGGAGAATTGAATCAATGTTTCAATCCCCATTATTGAATCGTTTTGAAAACATTTTTATCGATCCCTAACTAGGGTTTTGCGTATCTCACGCTCTATGCTTCTTCATCTTGATAGGAAACAATCTAGGTTAGTTTCACTAATGTTGTCTTCATGGCGAGTTACCGAGAAAACATTTTCTGGGTTGGGTATAAATGAGATTAGATGGAAAGGTCTAAAGGATTCCTACCCGAACACATCATATCAAGGTAAAACATCTTGCAAACAACTTCTAACAAGCATCAAGAAATATGTTTTCAGAACACAAACAAAATAGCATGGTCATACCACATTTTTGTAAGATCAATACTTTCTAATGCCAGCGTTGTTTCAATAAAAGAGAGCTAATGGTGGTCTGGTCTACTTCTGCTTTGGATGTTTCAAGTTTCTATTCTACTCCTTCGGTATATCTTCGTGTGTTGTGTGGTCGCATCGAAGTCTTTCTTCAAGTTCTTCATTTGTCCTCCATGAAACCCTTCTTGTTGAGTCAAAGAACATGACATGAATCATCACTCTTCATGCCTCAGGGGCATGGTCATCATCAGTCCTTGTTGATAGTTTAGATAAGGTGGTCATCTAAAGTGAGAGGAAAACAATTTTGAAGATGGAATAGATGCGAATACCAGAAGTTCACAAAGCAAACATATTTTTAATTGAAATAGGATTAGTCAAAATTTTCATCCTAGGGTCTTCCTATTTCTAATCCAAACCTAGGGTCTCGATCCTACAGGCAACACTAGGCTCTGATACCATTCTGTAGCACCCTACCTTTTAATAAAGGAAAGATACCTGTGTATAGTGCTATTCCCGGGATCATTGATAGCACACACATTACAAAATATAGTAATCATTGCAATAGTATCAAATTACTACATCGTTGATCCAAAGGGCAATGTAAAACCTTACAAATTGCATAGTCACATGGACTAGCTCAACAATATTCAGAACATACACAGCGGAAAGTAAATCATCAATGAGCCTTCATCATCTTCATGTGCCAGAGGCAGTCATGTTGGAATGTAGACTCGAGATCCTACCATGTACTTCTCCTCAGAAAATCCTGCACGTTTGAATATGCAGTCACACGAATGGAGGTCAGTACAATGATGTACTGGCAAATGAAATTTATATGGTGGCAGTTTTAGGCATGACTATCTACATGATATTTGGCTAGTGGAGTTTAGGCCAATTTGCATAAAGCCAATTTTATCCTATGTTTTTCAAAACAAAACATTTTGTAACTCTTGAAAAAGATTTTTACAAAAAAGGGCACTAAGTCGAGATGACTCCCAGGTCACCACCACATACCATGGTTTTCACCGCTGTGTATGTAGCCCCGGGGCCACTCAACTGGGATAAACCTCGAGTCACCACCACATACCATGGTTTTCACTGCCGTGTATGTAGCCCTGGGAAAATCCCGTCCTGTGATTGTTTCTACACAAAATTTTAATCATTCAGAAAAGGTGATGAGATTATTCCGTACTTCCTTGTCTAGAGACTCAAATTGTCCATAACCGGGGACACGCTTAAGATCTTAGTTTTTAACTCTCGAGAGGTTGCGCTCTTTACCCACAATTCACAACCAAGCCTTTTTGCCAAAATTCTTCATCTTCATTAAGGCCGGGACGAGGTCACTACGAAGCTTTTCCTTAGTAGCCCCTCCACCTACCGGATCCGCCCGTACCCAAAATTCCTCCCACTGGTGGTACCCTAGGCAAGGTTTCCCACTAAGTACTTAGCCAAGACAGAGCCCATATTGTATTGTGGTTGCACTGGAAGTACACTAAACACGGAAGACATAGCAATCTCTTTGTTCCTGGGTGTCAAACCACAAGTGTACTCACCCCCCAGGTGACCACCACATACCATGGTTTTCACTGCCAGGTATGTAGCCCCAGGTAGCCACTCAACATAATCCAAAG
>NW_025901541.1:0-10932 GCF_022539505.1 Lolium rigidum
CCGACACCACGCCGTCGTCTTGTCGGATTCAAGAGGAGCTACTACTTCCGCTGCCCGCCGGAACGGGGAGGTGGACGTCGTCTTCATCAACAACCGAACGTGTGACCGAGTACGGAGGTGCTGCCCGTTCGTGGCGCCGGAACCGATCGTGATCAAGATCTCCTACGCGCTTTTGCAAGCGGCAAGTGAACGTCTACCGCAGCAACAAGAGCCTCATCTTGTAGGCTTTGGAATCTCTTCAAGGGTGAGACTCGATACCCCCTCGTTGCTACCGTCTTCTAGATTGCATCTTGGCTTGGATTGCGTGTTCGCGGTAGGAAAATTTTTGTTTTCTATGCAACGTTATCCTACACTATTTTTCCACGGAGCTTCCAGAAGACCGAAGAACATACGAAGTGGGGCCACGAGGTGGCGACACCACGTGGCGGCGCGGCCAAGGGGGGGCCGCGCCGCCCTATGGTGTGGCCCCCTCGTGCGGCCCCGACTCCTGCCCTTCCGCCTACTTAAAGCCTCCGTCGCGAAACCCACGAGGCGAAAAACCACGATACGGAAAACCTTGCGAGACGCCGCCGCCGCCGATCCCATCTCGGGGGATTACGGAGATCTCCTCCGGCACCCTGCCGGAGAGGGGATTCATCTCCCGGAGGACTCTACACCGCCATGGTCGCCTCCGGAGTGATGAGTGAGTAGTTCACCCCTGGACTATGGGTCCATAGCGGTAGCTAGATGGTTGTCTTCTCCTCATTGTGCTTCATTGTTGGATCTTGTGAGCTGCCTAACATGATCAAGATCATCTATACTGTAATTCTATATGTTGTGTTTGTCGGGATCCGATGGATAGAGAATACCATGTCATGTTAATTATCAAGTTATTACATATGTGTTGTTTATGATCTTGCATGCTCTCCGTTACTAGTAGAGGCTCCGGCCAAGTTTTTACTTTTAACTCCAAGAGGGAGTATTTATGCTCGATAGTGGGTTCATGCTGCATTGACACCTGGGACGGTGACGAGAAAGTTCTAAGGTTGTGTTGTCTTGTTGCCACTAGGGATAAAACATTGGCGCTATGTCCGAGGATGTAGTTGTTGATTACATTACGCACCATACTTAATGCAATTGTCTGTTGTTTAGCAACTTAATACTGGAGGGGTTCGGATGATAACTTCGAAGGTGGACTTTTTAGGCATAGATGCGGTTGGATGGCGGTCTATGTACTTTGTCGTAATGCCCAATTAAATTTCACTATACTTATCATGTCATGTATGTGCATTGTTATGCCCTCTCTATTTGTCAATTGCCCGCATTGTAATTTGTTCACCCAACATGCTTTTATCTTATGGGAGAGACACCTCTAGTGAGCTGTGGACCCCGGTCCATTCTTTTAATACTTGAAACACAAATCTGCTTCGCAATACTTGTTTTACTATTTTCTCCGCAAACAATCATCTTCCACACAATACGGTTAATCCTTTGTTACAGCAAGCCGGTGAGATTGACAACCTCAACATTGTTTCGTTGGGGCAAAGTACTTTGGTTGTGTTGTGCGGGTTCCACGTTGGCGCCGGAATCTACGGTGTTGCGCCGCACTACATCCCGCCGCCATCAACCTTCAACGTGCTTCTTGACTCCCTACTTGGTTCGATTAAACCTTGGTTTCTTGCGAGGGAAACTTGCCGCTGTGCGCATCACACCTTCCTCTTGGGGTTCCCAACGGACGTGTCAACTACACGCATCAAGCAAATTTACGGCGCCGTTGCGGGGAGATCAAGACACGGCTGCAAGGGGAGTCTCCACTTCTCAATCTCTTTACTTTGTTTTTGTCTTGCTTTATTTTATTTACTACTTTGTTTGTTGTATTATATCAAAATACAAAAAAAAATTAGTTGCTAGCTTTACTTTATTCTTGTCTTGTTTGCTATATCAAAAACACAAAAAAATTAGTTTACTTACTTATTTCATCATGTTTCCCTTTAATTTCACCACAAAGAACATACCGGTAGGACAAGGGTCTATAATTGGGAGGAACAATATAGAAGAATTTTTCACCCATGTTAGTACCGTTGAAGATTTTGAAGATAGACACTTGGTAGAACTTGCTCCTACTTATGAAATTACTACTTGCTTTGCTTTAGTTCGCTTGTTGGAAACTAAATTTGTTAATCTCAATCCTATAATCCAACACATGTTTCTTACACTTGGTGATTTGGAAGAGGGGAAAAGAAAGATTTTGTTTTAGAAACCCTTCTTAGAGAATTTGGTGGTCTAGCAAGAGAGGCTAGAAAGGTTTTTGCTAAATTTAATATGCTTGGTTCTCATACTAATTTTGTTGGTCTCCTTGAAAAAATGGACATGGATAGAATAAGGTACACTAATAATATTAATGATGGAGGGGGATCAAAGCACCAATACCATGTAAACTCCTAGCTATGAATGATGCACTAGAACATAACTATGCTTGGCTTGTTCACTGAAAATTTGTTCGATGAGAGTAGCAAGCCCAAGACTAATGAGAAGGGAGACGACTGAAACTTATGTATCCAATATACTATGCATGGTTGAGAAAACTCCAAACCCCGCTGTAGGTGCACCACCCTTCGATAACACTTGAGATACACTTTACGCGCCTAAGCGAAGGCGTTAAAGAAAAGCGCTTATGGGATACAACCCATGTTTTTACTACGAGTATTTTTGTTTTATATTTGTTTCTTGGAAGTTGTTTACTACTGTAGCAACCTCTCCTTATCTTAGTTTTATGTTTTGTTGTGCCAAGTAAAGTCTTTGATAGAAAAGTAAGTACTAGATTTGGATTACTGCGCAGTTTCAGATTTCTTTGCTGTCACGAATCTGGGTCTATCTCCTTGTAGGTAGCTCAGAAAACTAAGCCAATTTACGAGCATGATCCTCAGATATGTACACAACTTTCATTCAATTTGAGCATTTTCGTTTGAGCAAGTCTGGTGGCCTAATAAAATCCATCTTTACGGACTGTTCTGTTTTGACAGATTCTGTCTTTTATTTCGCATTGCCTCTTTTGCTATGTTGGATGAATTTCTTTGATCCACTAATGTCCGGTAGCTTTATGCAATGTCCGGAAGTGTTAAGAATGATTGTGTCACCTCTGAACATGTGAATTTTTATTATGCACTAACCCTCTAATGAGTTGTTTCGAGTTTGGTGTGGAGGAAGTTTTCAAGGATCAAGAGAGGAGTATGATGCAATATGATCAAGGAGAGTGAAAGCTCTAAGCTTGGGGATGCCCCGGTGGTTCACCCCCGCATATTATAAGAAGACTCAAGCGTCTAAGCTTGGGGATGCCCAAGGCATCCCCTTCTTCATCGACAACATTATCGGGTTCCTCCCCTGAAACTATATTTTTATTCCGTCACATCTTATGCACTTTGCTTGGAGCGTCGGTTTGTTTTTGTTTTTTGTTTTGTTTGAATAAAATGGATCCTAGCATTCACTTTATGGGAGAGAGACACGCTCCGCTGTAGCATATGGACAAATATGTCCTTAGCCTCTACTCATAGTATTCATGGTGAAGTTTCATCTTCGTTAAATTGTTATATGGTTGGAATTGGAAAATGATACATGTAGTAACTCTAAAATGTCTTGGATAATTTGATACTTGGCAATTTTTGTGCTCATGTTTAAGCTCTTGCATCATATACTTTGCACCCATTAATGAAGAAATACTTAGAGCTTGCTAATTTGGTTTGCATATTTGGTTTCTCTAGAGTCTAGATAACATCTAGTATTGAGTTTTGAACAACAAGGAAGACGGTATGGAGTCTTATAATGTTTACCATATGTCTTTTATGTGAGTTTTGATGTACCGTTCATCCTTGTGTTTGTTTCAAATAACCTTGCTAGCCTAAACCTTGTATCGAGAGGGAATACTTCTCATGCATCCAAAATACTTGAGCCAACCACTATGCCATTTGTGTCCACCATACCTACCTACTACATGGTATTTATCCGCCATTCCAAAGTAAATTGCTTGAGTGCTACCTTTAAAATTCCATCATTCACCTTTGCAATATATAGCTCATGGGACAAATAGCTTAAAAACTATTGTAGTATTGAATATGTACTTATGCACTTTATCTCTTATTAAGTTGCTTGTTGTGCGATAACCATGTTTCTGGGGACGCCATCAACTATTCTTTGTTGGATATCATGTGAGTTGCTATGCATGTCCGTCTTGTCTGAAGCAAGAGAGATCTACCACCTTCATGGTTGGAGCATGCATGTTGTTAGAGAAGAACTTTGGGCCGCTAACTAAAGCCATGATTCATGGAGGAAGTTTCAGTTTGGACATATATCCTCAATCTCATATGAGAATAATAATTGTTGCCACATGCTTATGCATTAAAGAGGAGTCCATTATCTGTTGTCCATGTTGTCCCGGTATGGATGTCTAAGTTGAGAATAATCAAAAGCGAGAAATCCAAAATGCGAGCTTTCTCCTTAGACCTTTGTACAGGCGGCATGGAGGTACCCCATTGTGACACTTGGTCAAAACATGTGCATTGCAAAGATCCGGTAGTCCAAGTTAATTAGGACAAGGTGCGGGCACTATTAGTATACTATGCATGAGACTTGCAACTTGTAAGATAGTACATAACTCATATGCTTTATTACTACCGTTGACAAAATTGTTTCATGTTTTCAAAATAAAAGCTCTAGCACAAATATAGCAATCGATGCTTTCCTCTTTGAAGGACCATTCTCTTTACTTTTATGTTGAGTCAGTTCACCTATTTCTCTCCACCTCAAGAAGCAAACACTTGTGTGGTATTGCATTGATTCTTACATACTTGCATATTGTACTTGTTATATTACTCTATGTTGACTATTATCCATGAGATATACATGTTACAAGTTGAAAGCAACCGCTGAAACTTAATCTTCCTTTGTGTTGCTTCAATACCTTTACTTTGATTTATTGCTTTATGAGTTAACTCTTATGCAAGACTTATTAATACTTGTCTTGAAGTACTATTCATGAAAAGTCTTTGCTTTATGATTCACTTGTTTACTCATGTCATTACCATTGTTTTGATCGCTGCATTCACTACATATGTTTACAAATAGTATGATCAAGGTTATGATGGCATATCACTTCAGAAATTATCTTTGTTATCGTTTTACCTGCTCGGGACGAGCAGAACTAAGCTTGGGGATGCTTGATACGTCTCCGACGTATCGATAATTTCTTATGTTCTATGCCATATTATTGATGATACCTACATGTTTTATGCACACTTTATGTCATATTCGTGCATTTTACGGAACTAACCTATTAACAAGATGCCGAAGTGCCGGTTCTCGTTTTACTGCTGTTTTTGGTTTCAGAAATCCTAGTAACGAAATATTCTCGGAATTGGACGAAACGAAGACCCAGGGGCCTATTTTTCCACGGAGCTTCCAGAAGACCGAAGAACATACAAAGTGGGGGCACGAGGTGGCGACACCACGTGGCGGCACGGCCAAGGGGGGGCCCGCGCCGCCCTATGGTGTGGCCCCCTCGTCTGGCCCCCGACTGCGCCCTTCCGCCTACTTAAAGCCTCCGTCGCGAAACCCACGAGGCGAAAAACCACGATACGGAAAACCTTGCGAGACGCCGCCGCCGATCCCATCTCGGGGGATTACGGGAGATCTCCTCGGCACCCTGCCGGAGAGGGGATTCATCTCCCGGAGGACTCTACACCGCCATGGTCGCCTCCGGAGTGATGAGTGAGTAGTTCACCCCTGGACTATGGGTCCATAGCGGTAGCTAGATGGTTGTCTTCTCCTCATTGTGCTTCATTGTTGGATCTTGTGAGCTGCCTAACATGATCAAGATCATCTATACGTAATTCTATATGTTGTGTTTGTCGGGATCCGATGGATAGAGAATACCATGTCATGTTAATTATCAAGTTATTACATATGTGTTGTTTATGATCTTGCATGCTCTCCGTTACTAGTAGAGGCTGCGGCCAAGTTTTTACTTTTAACTCCAAGAGGGAGTATTTATGCTCGATAGTGGGTTCATGCACTGCATTGACACAGGACGATGATGAGAAAGTTCTAAGGTTGTGTTGTGCTCTGTTGCCACTAGGGATAAAACATTGGCGCTATGTCCGAGGATGTAGTTGTTGATTACATTACGCACCATACTTAATGCAATTGTACTGTTGTTTAGCAACTTAATGCTTGGAGGGGTTCGGATGATAACTCTGAAGGTGGACTTTTTAGGCATAGATGCGGTTGGATGGCGGTCTATGTACTTTGTCGTAATGCCCAATTAAATTTCACTATACTTATCATGTCATGTATGTGCATTGTTATGCCCTCTCTATTTGTCAATTGCCCGACTGTAATTTGTTCACCCAACATGCTTTTATCTTATGGGAGAGACACCTCTAGTGAAGCTGTGGACCCCGGTCCATTCTTTTAATACTTGAAACACAAATCTGCTTGCAATACTTGTTTTACTATTTTCTCTCGCAAACAATCATCTTCCACACAATACGGTTAATCCTTTGTTACAGACAAGCCGGTGAGATTGACAACCTCATCTGTTTCGTTGGGGCAAAGTACTTTGGTTGTGTTGTGCGGGTTCCACGTTGGCGCCGGAATCTACGGTGTTGCGCCGCACTACATCCCGCCGCTATCAACCTTCAACGTGCTTCTTGACTCCTACTGGTTCGATTAAACCTTGGTTTCTTACTGAGGGAAACTTGCCGCTGTGCGCATCACACCTTCCTCTTGGGGTTCCCAACGGACGTGTCAACTATACGCATCACATGACATTTGGTCTTTTAATTGGGGAAGCAATTTTTCCACAAAGAATGTATACGGAGAACTTATTGGCAATCATGTAACACCAAGCAATATTCTGCAATATGGAAAGCCTGTAGCATTCCAAGACACAAATTCTTTGCCTGGCTACTGCTTAATGATAGATTGAATACCAAAGAGATGATTGATACGTCTCAAACGTATCTATAATTTCTTATGTTCCATGCTACTTTATTGATGATACTCACATGTTTTATACATATTATATGTCATTATTATGCATTTTTCGGCACTAACTTATTGACGAGATGCCGAAGAACCAGTTGTTGTTTTCTGCTGTTTTTGGTTTCAGAAATCCTACAAAGGAAATATTCTCGGAATTGGACGAAATCAACGCCCAGGGTCTTATTTTTCCATGAAGCTTCCAGAAGACCGAGGGGGAAACGAAGTGGGGCGACGAGGCGCCGACACAACAGGGCGGCGCGGCCCAGGCCCTGGCCGCGCGGCCCTGGTGTGTGGGGCCCTCGTGACGCCCCCGACTCTACCCTTCCGCCTACTTAAAGCCTTCGTCGCGAATACCCCAGTAGCCACGATACGTAAAACCTTCCAGAGACGCCGCCGCCGCCAATCCCATCTCGGGGGATTCAGGAGATCGCCTCTGGCACCCTGCCGGAGAGGTGAATCATCTCCCGGAGGTCTCTTCATCACCATGATCGCCTCCGATCGATGTGTGAGTAGTTCACCCCTGGACTATGGGTCCATAGCGGTAGCTAGATGGTTGTCTTCTCCTCATTGTGCTATCATGTTAGATCTTGTGAGCTGCCTATCATGATCAAGATCATCTATTTGTAATGCTACATGTTGTGTTTGTTGGGGTCCGATGAATATTGAATACTATGTCAAGTTTATTATCAATCTATCATATATGTTGTTTATGTTCTTGCATGCTCTCTGTTGCTAGTAGAGGGTCTGGCCAAGTTGATACTTGTGACTCCAAGAGGGAGTATTTATGCTCGATAGTGGGTTGATGCCTCCATTGAATCTGGGACAGTGACAGAAAGTTCTAAGGTTGTGGATGTGTTGTTGCCACTAGGGATAAAACATCGATGCTTTGTCTAAGGATATTTGTGTTGATTACATTACGCACCATACTTAATGCAATTGTCTCGTTGTTTGCAACTTAATACTGGAAGGGGTTCGGATGATAACTCTGAAGGTGGACTTTTTAGGCATAGATGCATGCTTGGATAGCGGTCTATGTACTTTGTCGTAATGCCCCGATTAAATCTCATAGTACTCGTCATGATATATGTATGTGCATTGTTATGCCTTCTTTATTTGTCAATTGCCCAACTATAATTTGTTCACCCAACATGCTATTTATCTTATGGGAGAGACACCACTAGTGAACTGTGGACCCCGGTCCATTCTTTACATCTGAAATACAATCTACTGCAAACTCTATTCTTTACTATTCTTCGCAAACAAACATCATCATCCACACTATACATCTAATCATTTGATTACAGCAAGCCGGTGAGATTGACAACCTCACGGTTACGTTGGGGCAAAGTACTTTGATTGTGTTGTGCAGGTTCCACGTTGGCGCCGGAATCCCTGGTGTTGCGCCGCACTACACTCCATCACCAACGACCTTCACGTGATATTTGACTCCTCTTTGGTTCGATAAACCTTGGTTTCTTACTGAGGGAAACTTGCTGCTATACGCATCACACCTTCCACTTGGGGTTCCCAACGGGCGTGTGCTTTGCGCGTATCAAGCTAAATTTCTGGCACCGTTGCCGGGGACCTGAAGAAAAGTTACTCCACAAAGATTTCTAACTCCCACGTCAACTGCACGATAGCAATGATGAAGCACAATTTTTTTACGTTGAGTTCTCAAAATGCATCCTATGTGATACCTGCCCAGAAGAAACAAATATGGACCTCTTCTTTGAGTGCACTTTCAGTCAAAGCTTCTTGTGGGCCCTTGGTCTGGAGTGGAATGTGGATATGAACCTATTTCAAATGATAGATGAAGCTAAACAGAGAATATCTTTGGACTTCTTCATGGAAATTCTGATTCTTTGGATGCTGGTGCATATGGGACCAACGAAATGATGCTATTTTAATGGAAATTTTCCCAATGTCGAGAGATGTATTAGCAAATTTAAAGCCACCTTTACTCTCACAATGCATAGAGCTAAGCCTAGCCTTAAGGAAGGGATGAAATCCTGGATTGATACTCTATGAACTTGTAATAAGTGGTACTCCATTGTAAATATTCCACCCCTTATTAATAAAAAATGACACAGTAGGGAGCCTTTCCCTACTGTATTTGTGTAAAAAAAAGGGATTTCCTCAAGGAGGAAACTGGGTCTTTACAAGGTTCTTGGGGCACACATGCACAATCTAATTGGAGGCTCCCAAGGTTGTTACAACACAACAACAAGTTATCAATGGTGTAAACAACAACTAGGGTTTCCAAAGGAAACTCTAGCCAAAGAGCCCTCAAGTGAATGAGGGGGAGAAATCAAATCGCCTTGTGCGGATGTAGATATTGGTCTTCTCCTTGGATTCTCCAAGATCAAGAGCTCTGAGTGGTTGAGAGAGGAGATTTGGTGAAAATCGTGGCTCGGCTACAGGTGGTGTTCTTGAGAAAAAACGAGCAGCCTCTCCTTGGGGAAGATGCACCTATTTATACTCATCATACAAATATGGCCGTTGGGGCAACCTCAACGATACTGCCACTGCCAAATAAGTGGTAGTACCGCCCCTGGGAACTTGTCCTGAAGATGAGCTCGAAGCAAGCTCTAGCAGCAATGTTGCTCGAGCCCAGCGGCAGTGCCGTGCGAGGCCAACGGTAGTGTCGTTGCCGCCCAACGGTAGAGCCACCGCCTCCCAGCGGTAGTGCTGCCTGGGTTGAACGACAGTGATGCGGGGTGATGAACTCCCGAGGCCAGCAGCAGTACCACCCTAGGGAAGCGGCAGTGCCGCCCGGGTCTGGTGATAGTGCCGCCTTGGGGTGGCTACAGTGCCGCCCAAACCTTTAGAGTCCACCACATACAAGTTATTTTCGACATACCCAACAAAAGCGACTTTTAGAGTCCTGCTCTACAAGATAACCACTATATCTTTATCAATAAAGACATCGAAACCCATCTTTCCTTGGGCATAAATAGACAACAAATTGTAACCAAGGGTTCTGATGAGCATGACGTCCACACGAGTAATGTCATGTGCAACCACAACCTTGCCAGAACCCAAAACCTCAGATTTTGTATTATCGATGAAGGATACGGTTATATTGTTGACATTAGGACTCTACTCCTTCACGAGATTCTTGTCGCCAGTCATATGACTTGTGCATCCACTATCAAGCACCCATTTTGACCCGCCGGCGGCATAGTTCTCGGAAGATCTAGCCATGAAGCAATGTGCATTTTTTATAGGAGGATTCTCATTGGGGAATTGTTATCACCAGAATTTGACCGAGTCAGAGGTGGGCCGCGATCAAGATGGACTTGAAGATATATACATGGAAGAAATACGTGAATCGGCCTTTTATACCAAGTTGGGCTTAATTGCCTGTGTATACGTAATATATTAGATCGCATCTTAGTTTAGAAGTTAGAATCTTACTCGTGCACGGTTTGGTGCACGCCCACATTAGAAAGTCCGCTGGACTATAAATATGTATCTAGGGTTTATGGAATAAACAACAACCAACGTTCAACCACAAACAAATCTCGGCGCATCGCCAACTCCTTCGTCTCGAGGGTTTCTACCGGTAAGCACCTGTAGGATAACGTTGCATAGAAAACAAAAATTTTCCTACCGCGAACACGCAATCCAAGCCAAGATGCAATCTAGAAGACGGTAGCAACGAGGGGGTATCGAGTCTCACCCTTGAAGAGATTCCAAAGCCTACAAGATGAGGCTCTTGTTGCTGCGGTAGACGTTCACTTGCCGCTTGCAAAAGCGCGTAGAAGATCTTGATCACGATCGGTTCCGGCGCCACGAACGGGCAGCACCTCCGTACTCGGTCACACGTTCGGTTGTTGATGAAGACGACGTCCACCTCCCCGTTCCGGCGGGCAGCGGAAGAAGTAGCTCCTCTTGAATCCGACAGCACGACGGCGT